>NC_059298.1:27353587-27356087 GCF_017591435.1 Portunus trituberculatus | reverse complement strand
GTTTTACGTGGAATGTACGAAAAAAACACCCAAGCGAGTTAAGTTGATGGACAGTTATGCGAGACGAGGGGTGTCTTTGCACTACTACTACTATTACTAATATAACTACAACTACTACTACTACTACTACTACTAGTATAACTGCTGCTGCTGCTGCTGCTGCTACTACTACTACTACTACTACTACTACTACTGCTGCTGCTGCTATTACTACTACTAGAACTACTTTCAACAACACCACTATCACTTATACTACTAGTATTACCAGGCACGACTTAGAGAACACAAAAAGATGGATTACGTTTTCTGAAGAGTCTATCCAGGAGAGACTTAGATTTTCCTGACAGGCGGTGGCACGGGAGACTCGTAACCCAACGAGTGTTGGTGGCGTGCATTTATCCTTAACCCCTTCAGTACTGGGACATATTTTTTCCTTGAGATTTGTGTACGATTAGACTATTTTATTTACATTAGGAAGAATCTATAGAGGTCAGAAGATTAACGGCCAGTCTTCACTATTTCAATCCCACATAAGTTTCTGCAGCTGTACAGAATAACCAAATAGTAAGCAAAATGAAAATGAAAACACGTCCTTAACCCCTTCCGTACTAGGACACATTTTTACCTTGAGATTTGTGTACGATTAGACCATTTTATTTACATTAAGAAAGGTCTATGGAGGTCAGAAGATTAATAGCCACATATGTTTCTGAAGCTGTATAAAACCGTCAAATAGTAAGCAGAATGAATATGAAAACGCGACCCAGTACTGAAGAGGTTAATTGTTAAGTAATGGGATAAGTAAGTCAACTGTCCTCTTTAAGTCTGAAGAGTTGAAATGTTTGTCGGTTGGTGTGGTGGAGCGTTGGCAATATCTGGTTACATTGTACGTTCATTGCGCTGCTGGGAATGACAATGGTTATGCTTCTGTGCAGGAGGTGGCGCGATATCTATTTGAAAACGGATCATCAGTTTCAATAGCAGCGTTGAGGTAGTGGCGGACTCTTCTAAATGTAACGCATCCAGGGAAAATCTAATATTTTGTGTGTGAAATATGTGAAATTAGCAGCGTTGTCATAAACATACATACAAAAAAAAATTACTTAAAAAAAGAAATCAGCCTAAGTGCTTTTCTTTCTTTTAAATACTTTACATACAACATTTTTCTTTTATACCATATTAGTAAATAAGATCTTTAAATATACAGATGTCTTCCTATTCGATGAGGTAATTTTCCTAGCTATATTTCTAACAAAAGCGACACAAGTCTTTTTTTTTTTTTTGTTATAGAAGCTGTTATTGGTTAGAGCTGCCTTTGACTTGAATCTTGGCCCTGCCTTCTTTCCTTCCCTGGTCACCCATTCATCACCACCCCTTTACCCATCCCCCATGCTTCTCATACATCCTTCATATATATATATATATATATATATATATATATATATATATATATATATATATATATATATATATATACAGAGAGAGAGAGAGAGAGAGAGAGAGAGAGAGAGAGAGAGAGAGAGAGAGAGAGAGAGAGAGAGAGAAGTGCCTAGATGAAGGAGATAAGAGAAAATGAGAAATGTAGAAGAAACAATGAGGGAGTAGGGATAGGGAGAGAGACAAGGAGTGTGGTTGAGAAAGGTCGTGCATGGCATGGCTTCTGGCCTATGATATTTAGCTATTAAGAGCTCCTGAGTTGACATGTGGCTTTAGCTAAAAATGAGGATAAGAAGGCTGCTTCACCAAACAGGGAGCCGTCTGTATGTATATGTGCATAAAGAGATATATAAGTAGTCAAGTCTAACCCACTACAAGTTAACAAGGCATTGTCCATCAGGACCAAAATGTATCAACATGACCCTTAAATAACACTTCAAAACTTTTGTTTTATTATAGATTACTTTTTGAATTACTTATTTAGAGTAAGTTACATACAAATATGAGGAATAAACGAAATTCAATAAGTAAATAAAATCTCTTAAAAAAACAATACACAATAAACCCATCAAAGACAACACCTTTTTACAGTCGTGTTAGACTTCTGAAGGGAAAGATAAATGATTACCAATAGAAAACGAATCATCAGTTGGAATGGCCGTGATGAGGTGCTGGTGGACTCTTCTAGATACATCGCTTCTCGTGTAAATACATAAAATGAAATGTATTTAATCAGTTGCGTTATACATAGTTAGATATCAATTTTCAATTGGATGTCTTATGTTTATGAGACGATAAGGTCGATATTGCCAATTGAGAACGAATAAGTTGCTGAATGACGGTGCTGAAATAACGGCAGGCTCTCCTTGATATAAAGTTTCCAATGAGAATATACTGTAGCGTATGACAGTAAGTAGAATTAGCAGAATTAGAAACTAGTTTGAGAGCGGAAAGTGTCATGATTACTACCATTAAGTAACGTGTCATTAGCGGTGTTGCATTGTGTAGGCGTCTTCTAAATATATAGTTTCTGGTATCTAGTATGTCATGAGAAATGTATGAA
>NC_059298.1:27326087-27343587 GCF_017591435.1 Portunus trituberculatus | reverse complement strand
TTTTTTTTTTTTTTTTGCCTCTCTCTCTCTCTTGGTTGTAAATGGTGAATTAATGAGTCCAGTGGAATAAAAAGTCTAGCACGATTAATTGGTGTCTGACAATTCACCGCCTCTGTTACTCCCGCTCCACTCTCGCTCCCCTACAGCTCCACTCCCTCCACTCTCCTCCAGTCGCTACCACTCGCCTCGCCTTCCCTTCACTCAGGGGAAAGTTTAATTCTGTATGTAAGCGCTGGTAAATTATTGTGTTTTGTCCCAGAAGTGTGTGTGTGTGTGTGTGTGTGTGTGTGTGTGTGTGTGTGTGTGTGTGTGTGTGTGTGTGTGTGTGTGTGTGTGTGTGTGTGTGTGTGTGTGTGTGTGTGTGTGTGTGTGTGTGTGTGTGTGTGTGTTTGTATTTCAGTTTACCGGAGAGAAAATGGAAACGTCACAGTGCCTATTTTTTTCGATAGGTGATACGGAAAGAGAGAGAGAGAGAGAGAGAGAGAGAGAGAGAGAGAGAGAGAGAGAGAGAGAGAGAGAGAGAGAGAGAGAGAGAGAGAGAGAGAGAGAGAGAGAGAGAGAGAGAGAGAGAGAGAGAGAGAGAGAGAGAGAGAGAGAGAGAGAGAGAGAGAGAGAGAGAGAGGATAATTTTCAGTTTCAGTCAATCACAAGTAACTATAATACAATTCAAATTAAATCTAATACATCAACTATTCCACTCTTATGAAACCCAAGATTAATAAGATAAACACACCACTAAAAGAACACCTAAAAGTAAAATAAACAGCTATATTTTATAAAGGGACAGGTATTGCTACACATGATGGCTTGCTGCAGATTCCCTTATTAATGTGCTTTTTTTCAGTTAATCTTTCTCTAACACAATAATTTTTCTCTACTACAATGCCAAGTTCGAAAAATATGCCGTAAGAGAGACTTTTTCCTCTAAATCTTCAAGCTGTGTAAGAAGACAACATTGATATTAGAGGAAGATCGACTGTACATGAGGTTACGACCACATTGGAAGGGTGACGTGCTCATCTTCCACCTGTGTGCGGTGAGACAAGCTTTGTTTCTGGTGTCTTATCATCTAAGAAGCCCGCTATCCTGTGTCCTCCCATCACATCACGTTCACTGTGGCCATAAGCTGATGCTTTGTCTTACTCGTATCATGCCTTCGTCTAATGCTGTGCTTATTTGATGGAGCGAGAGCGTTTTACTTGTGTGATCATTTGCTCTATTCCATCCTATCAATTGTCGTTAAACTAAGAGTGAGAATTGTGTATCTCTCTCTCTCTCTCTCTCTCTCTCTCTCTCTCTCTCTTCACTCAAAATTCATCGCATTAACTCAGTACCAAAGAAAATACTCATTGATACATAATAAGAAAAATAATCAGAAGAAAATGATGAGATACGGGAACCTCGAGGAGAGTGGAAAAATATGCAGTGAGTAAAGGGAAGCAGCGAAGCCATGACGAGTAACTGAGAGTGCTTGTGAATGAGTGAATGAGTGAAGTGAGTGAGTGAGTGAGTGAGTGAGTCAGTAATTAATTCATTCCTTCCGTCAGTCAGTCATTTTGTTAGGCAGTTAGTCATTCATTCGTTCATTTAGTCAGTAAGGCAGTTAGTCAGTCAGTCAGTCAGTGAGAGAGTGAATAAGTGAAAATAAAGCGGCAGGTTTTGGTTTTAATGAAAGAATATCACTAAAAAGGAATTACAGAGGGAGGATTACAAAGGGAGCTGGAAGGAAGGCGGAGGAAAGAAATAAGAAACATGGAAGAGAAGAGAAAAAGAGAAACAGAGTGGTAAAGAAGAACGAATAGAGAAGAGAGAGAGAGAGAGAGAGAGAGAGAGAGAGAGAGAGAGAGAGAGAGAGAGAGAGAGAGAGAGAGAGAGAGAGAGAGAGAGAGAGAGAGAGAGAGAGAGAGAGAGAGAGAGAGAGAGAAACAATGGTATGACGGAGAAGTGCATGCATAAAATAGAAATAAAAGAGTTGAGGGAAAGAAGAGAGCAAAGAAAGTTGAAAATAAATGAAAAAAAAACAGAAAGAAAGGAAGTTGAGTTAGAAAAGTAAAAGAGGAGAGCGCAAGACATGGAGAGGAGAAGCAGCAAGAATGAAAAAATGAAGAAATGAAAGAATAAAGAAACAATCCGGAAGAAGAAGATCTGGTAAATTAGAGAATATATAGAGAGAAGAGAAGAAAGAACTAAGATGAAGGAAAGAGGGATCAAGAGAGAGATAAAAAAAAAGGTAAAGGAAACAAGAAGAGGAAGAGATAAGAAATAAAGAAGAGAGGGCTGGATGGAGAATAAAGAAAGGAGATGGGAATGAGGGAGGAGGAGATGATTAAGGAGAAAGAAAACAAAAAGAGAATTATGAAAAAGACTGTGATTGAAGGACGAGTTAGAGATAAGATAGAGAAAAAAGGAAGAAACAGAGAGAGAGAGAGAGAGAGAGAGAGAGAGAGAGAGAGAGAGAGAGAGAGAGAGAGAGAGAGAGACAGAGAGCAGGACAGGGTGAGGGAGGGCACCGGGACAGCAGTGAATGTGGAAGGCTTCACGGTCGACCGCCCTCACGATTGAATTGCGGCCGTGTAATTGAATGGACAATTGAATGTATGACGGACCGCTCGGAGATGTTCAAGTTATCGGTGAGTCGAGAGCCGCCCAGACGCCGCCGCCGCCGCTTGTCTAGTATAGGGTTGGAGTCGCTGGATCTCCCTCCTCTGTGTGTGTCTGTCTCGCTCTCTCGCTCTCTCTCAAGACTCACTGCCCTCAGAAAACGGTGGCCAGTGGAGCGCGTAAGGAGATGCAAATGAGGGTGACTGATTGACTGTTTGTGTGAGGGAAAAGTGGGTGAGGAATGAGTGCATGGGTGATTTATGACGTGAATGAATGGGTGTGGTTTGCATGGTGGTCTCTGGAGTGATGGCTTTGAGGGAATAGAGGTGAATGAGGGTGACTGACTGACTGACTGACTGACTGACTGACTGGCTGACTTGGAGACTGAATAAATGAGTAAATGAATTAATCAGTAAAATATTGATGGACTTATATTAAAAGGTCATTTGATTAATGGATACACAACTACGTAGACAAACACATGACACAGTGGAAAAGAAAAATTCATAGATATTTCTTTGCTTCTTAGTTGTAGTAGTAGTAGTGATGGTTGCAGTAGTATTAGTAGTACTAGTAGTAGCAGTAGTAGTAGTGGTAATAGTAGCAGTAGTAGGAATAATAATAGTAGTTGTTGTTGTTGCTGTTGTTTTCGTTGTTATAGTAGTAGTAGTAGTAGTAGTAGTAGTAGTAGTAGTAGTAGTAGTAGTAGTAGTAGTAGTAGTAGTAGTAGTAGTAGTAGTAGTAGTAGTAGTAGTAGTAGTAGTAGTAGTAACACCAACTAACCTAACACTACTTCGCACCTCTTCAACTCACATTTCATTACAAGCTTGTGGCGCGTCCTCCCTTCCCTCTCCCTCTGTAATGAGCCAGTCAGTCAGTCTCTGCATGGTCTGCGCTACCACTCAGAGAAATATAATTAAACGCCGCCTATCTATCGGCCACAACTTTGAAACAACAAAGGGTAGGTAGCGTCTGGCAAAGGTTAGGACGATGGTAACGGTATAAGTTGGAGTGTTAAATGAGTACAGGAATATATAGAAACACATTGACGATACAAGAGAGATATGCTGGTGTGTATAGGGATTATCTTGTGACTTACATGTATCAACTAGCGGACAACGTGTGGGAAAAAGTGATAGAAGGTGAAAGGTGTTGGAAAGGCAATGTGTGTGGTGTGGCTCATCACTTCATTAACAATTCATCACTTCATATTCACATTAGTGGCAAGAAAGACAGTTCATTGGTTTTTGTGCATGCTATCTCTCTCTCTCTCTCTCTCTCTCTCTCTCTCTCTCTCTCTCTCTCTTTCCATTCCTTCTTTCATGTTTCCTCATCATTCCGTTTCTTACTCCCCTTTCTCTCACCTCACCCAAAATTAACTCCCGTACCTTCACACAAAACCTTCCTGATCGCCTTGCAATGAACAGACAAGAGGAAATTAAGGAGCAAAGGTGAACTGCTTAGAGAGAGAGAGAGAGAGAGAGAGAGAGAGAGAGAGAGAGAGAGAGAGAGAGAGAGAGAGAGAGAGAGAGAGAGAGAGAGAGAGAGAGAGAGAGAGAGAGAGAGAGTGTGTGTGTGTGTTAGTAATCTGTGCGCTAGGGAAGCTGTAAAGTGGAGCTCCCGCGTGTTGCTGTCAGGCAGAAAATAGACTTCTCTTTACCTTTGCTTCCATTGTCTGTCTGTCTGTCTGTCTGCCTGTCTAGCTGTCTGTCTGTGTGTACGTCTTTCTTTCTGCTCCTCTGTCCGCACCACTTTCCATTTCGCTCTGTCTCTAACTGTTTGGCGGTCTGAGTGTCTGTCTGTTTGTCTGATTTTCTTTTCATTTATCTTTAATGGTATGCCTGTCTGTCTGTTTGCCTGTTTATCGGTACACATATCTCTCTCTCTCTCTCTCTCTCTCTCTCTCTCTCTCTCTCTCTCTCTCTCTCTCTCTCTCTTCCTTTGTTTCCCATACATACACATCCCGTGGGCTGATAGACGTGGAATCCTGAGCAGTGCATATTTCTCTCTCAGCCTGGACGGGGGAGACAGCTGCGTTGTGAGGGGATACACAGAGAGTGATAGACCACCCTTCAATGAGGACCTTTCACCTCTCTTCTTACTCAACGTCCCTTACCTTCTTAAAAACAATTTCCTAACGGTCAACAAGTCTTCTGCAGTTTGTTCTTCCCTTGTGTTCCTTTGTGTTAATGCTTAAAAAGTTTTAAGTGCTGAGAAGATTAAGACTACGAGAGTGTGTGCCCGTGTAGACAAGGAGATGTTGGCTGTAGTGGTAATGCTAGTAAGACTCATCACGCCTCACTTCTCTGTCCTTGTTATTGAATGATTTGTGTTTCGTGCTTTTTTGTTCCCTTATGTTATTCAGTGGTTACTGGAAGAGGAGGAACAGCAACTTTAAAAACAGCAGCAGTGGTAGGGTAAGACTCACTGTGAACACTGTACGCCCGCCAGGTGCAGGCAGGGGAGGAAAGCGAACACCGGGGTGCAGCGTGGCAGCGGGAGGCGGAAGTAAGGGTTGTGGGTGGGGGTCGGGAGGTGTAGGATGCATCGGGCACCGTTACATCATCTCCCACACCCGGGGAGGCAACGCCCTCCTGACGAGTTACTTTAAACAGTTTATTCAGATGGAGTAAAGGAAAAAAAGTTATATTTCCTGGAAATTAAGGGAAAAAATCTCTTCCTCCACACACATAAAATACAACCACGTCAAAGAATTTTCTTTCAGAGATGGAAAAAAAAAGGGGCGGGTCTCGCCCACAAAAATATCATAAAAATGGAAAACATTGATAAAATCCACATCAACTCAATTCCAGCTTCTCCACAACAGCCAACAAAGCGCGCGGGTCAAGACAGTGCCGCGCGGCGTAGGAGCAAGGGCGGTGGCGGCCAAGCCAGCGGCGGAGCGTCGGCCTTGCGTTCGTGGCGGCGGGGTCCCTGCGGCGCGGCGGGCTCACTTGTACTCAGAGGACGCAGATAAGCGTAAAATGGGCAATTTTCTCACGCAAAAGAGACGATTCACAAAGACCAGGGATCGTGGTGACAGACCGCCGGCTTTGTCTCTCATTTCTGTTTGTTCGGACCTGAAAATACGTCCTCCTCTGTTTTTGCGGACAAGGAAAATATAAAAAGACAAATTAATTAAGGCTGCCGGAGACAATTCTTCTTTACGGTGCGCGGAGCAATGCGGCCGTGCGTGCCCGGCTAAAGCATTTACGTACGCGATAATTTGCCTTATTCTATTAAATTCTTATTTTGACAATGTATATATATATATATATATATATATATATATATATATATATATATATATATATATATATATATATATATATATATATATATATATATATATATATATATATATATATATATATATATATATATATATATATATATATATATATATATATATATATATATATATATATATATATATATATATATATATATATATATATATATATATATATATATATATATATATATATATATATATATATATATATATATATATATATATATATATATATATATATATATATATATAGATAGATAGATAGATAGATAGATAGATAGATAGATAGATAGATAGATAGATAGATAGATAGATAGATAGATAGTACGTAGATAGATAGATAGATAGATAGATAGATAGATAGATAGATAGATAGAGAGATAGGTAGGTAGGTAGGTAGGAAGATAGATAGATAGATAGATAGATAGATAGATAGATAGATAGATAGATAGATAGATTTCGAGCGCTTGAAGCTGCCTCCTGTGTTACTCAATGTTTGCCTACAAGCGAGGCAAGTTCCAAGAGTTTTACTTACTATGCTTTATAGTCTTTAATCACTAACAATGAATATGACTAGTGTGTTTTTTTTCAGGTACTGTCAGAATGAGAGACGACTGGCAGTGGACAGGAATATAGTTGTGCTTGACAGTACAAGAGGAGACTCGAAAAATACTAGATGGAAAGGGATGTTGTTAGTAGATCTCCTTCCCTTGAATTGATATGAGGACACCACGGAAATGTACACAAGTACACAAATGGTGAGCAGCGTGTACGAGGTGACTCTTATGACGGAGTGATGCTGCTGTGAGACGCGTGCTGCTGTGGTCAAAGATTAATCTAGTGCTGCTTGACATGCCTTTCATGAAGCACTGTACGAAATGAGAGAGAGAGAGAGAGAGAGAGAGAGAGAGAGAGAGAGAGAGAGAGAGAGAGAGAGAGAGAGAGAGAGAGAGAGAGAGAGAGAGAGAGAGAGAGAGAGAGAGAGAGAGAGAGAGAGAATTATTGTTTTCAAGCGAGTGAAATTCACAAAACAGCCTCGAGAAGTGGAAATCTTTTAAGTAAAAAAAACTAAGGTCGCCAATAATATCCTCTTTTGTATCTTGAATAATAATAATGATAATAATAATAATAATAATAATAATAATAATAATAATAATAATAATAATAATAATAATGATAATAACATTTTATCAAAACTAAAGCAGCACTGTCACTATGCAAGCGGCGACACCCTGTACCCTTCACCCTGCCAGCCAGCCAGTCCAGCCTCTCACTTTGCTCCTCCTCCTCTTTCTCTCTCTCTCTCTCTCTCTCTCTCTCTCTCTCTCTCTCTCTCTCTCTCTCTCTCAAGGCCGATGTGCTAAGTTGTCACAGGTGGAAACAAACAAACCCTCAAGAGGCAAACTCAAAGCCAAGGTGTTCCCGTCAGAGAGCGCCGCCACTAGGGAATCTATGCTCAGGTAAACAAGGCACTGTCAACACCGCCGCGGCCCAGGCACACCTGCTGCCTCACTCCCTCCCCAGCCCAGCAAGTCTCCCCACCCCTCACAAGGTCCCAGGATCCTTCCAACCTCGCGTTCGAAAAAGTATAGAAAGTAGGTAGACAAATAAACAAAAGTCGGTGTGGATTCTTTTATCTTACGCCATGTTTACTCTGCATCAAGGCGCCCTCAGCCCCTCAGTGCGCCTTCCCGCTCTGACTATGGCCTCGGCAAATTGACAGGGCACGTGGACTTATGCCTCACGTGGGTGGAATAAGAAGCTGTAATGCGATGGACGGCCGTGAGAGGGTGTGAAAGAAGGTGACACAGCTGCTCTTACGATAAACTTGGCATTTCAAGCATGAGTAAAATATCATGTACAGGTGATTTAATTCATTTATGTATTCAAAAGTGAAGTTATTTGTCTTAGAAACAGAACTGAAGAATGAGAATGGGTTAGGCAGTCCACGCTACGCAGGAGACGATAATTCTTCTCAGCTAGGCAGGAACAAAAAGACGCTTCACGCACTGAGGAAACATTGATTTTGCGATCCAGCGAGGAGAAAGAATACCACGATTATACAACAAAAGCACGGTTTTCACGGCGGTAGCCACGACTTGAGCGAGGAAAAGAAACTCACAAAAAAAGATAGAGAAACATATACAAGTCAGTAATTCCTCTCCGCCTACCTCCACGCCAGTTATTTCGTGGCAACAGTTTTGTATAGGATGACAAAGCGACGCAAGTTTAAAAGTAAGGCGAAGAAAGTTAATAGAAATCTGACACGAATACAAACTTTCCTATTTTTTATGTACCAGTTTTTGGATCCTTTCACTTTAAAACACCATTATTTTGTTCTTTCAAATGCATCTTGGGACTCGACCAGGAAATTGAAAACCTAACCACACAAATTTCTCCCATAGTAAACTCCCACTACATGTAAACTTATGTAACTTCGCATAATTTATGACCAGTATAGTATTTTGTAAGCTACTTTGAGAATAATAATATTCATGAAAGACATTTTCTTGGTAATACTTACAAATAAGCAGAATTACAGGCTTTTTACTCCTGAGGGACTTCAAGAACGCAGATCTATAAATTTACACACACTGATGTACAAAGATAGAATGCAGGAATGTAGAGGCGGACAGACAAACAGGCAGTCAGACAGACACAAAGCAAAGGGGAAACATGAAAAGGAAACAAAGAAACGTACATGAAAAATTCCTCTACGTAGAAACAAATTGACATTCAGACTGACAGAAAGGCAAAAAAGACAGACAAACAAGCGAGACAAGAAAATGCCATCAGAAAACAAAGACAAAAACAAGGAAGGTGAGAAACAAGAAACACAGGACAAAGCAGACCACAAAGAGAAACAGATCAATACAACACAGACACAGACATATAAGAGGAAAAAAAATAACAGGAAAAATTAATCCATTTCGAAATAGAATAAAGGTGAAATAAACAAGCAGAAGAGCAAGCAAACATATAAATAAACAGTAACATTATAACACAAAGAACAAAAAAAAATACCTTTATCAACACACACACACACACACACACACACACACACACACACACACACACACAAATGATCTCAATACATAACTCTACAAACACAACCACACCCGTCTGTTAGTCCATTCTTTCTAAAAACCATCCGTTCTCTGCTTGTGGAGGGAAAATAGGGACGAAAACACTGCAGGAAATCGCGGGCGTGCTGGTGTGGGCGCGCTGGTGCTGGCGGTCGAACGGGCGGGCAGGGAAAGGCAAGTTGTTTACATGAAGTAGGGCGGAGCTTTGAAATCTGAGAAGCTCTGCCACTTGCCAATTTGAATACGAAATTTAATGCAAATTCACTTACCCCCCTGACGCTTAATTCATTTAGCTGCGGCCGGGGTGGGAAGGGCTGAGGGAGGGAGGGGAGCCTTGTGTGAGGGAAGGTTGAGAGAGGGAGGAAGAGGGGGAGAGAACGAGGGAGGCGAAAATTTGTGGGTGTGGAAAAGGCTGGAGGAAAGGAGGGAGGAGAAAAACAAGGAGGAGGAGGAGGAGGAGGAGGAGGAGGAGGAGGAGGAGGAGGAGGAGGAGGAGGAGGAGGAGGAGGAGGAGGAGAAGGAGGAGGTGACGTGGGTGTTCCCAGGGAGGATGAAAAGTAAGAGAGGGAAAAAAAATGTGGAAGGAAGAGGAGGAAGAGAAGGACGTGGTAAAGGGGATGCTGCCGAGACAGAGGAAGAAAATATGAAGAGGAGGAAGAGACAGAAGAGGAAGACATGAAGGAGGAGGACGACGAATGTAGCGAAATAAGAGAGAGGAATAATGGAAAAAAAAACTAGAAAGAAAGAAAGCGATGTGGAAGATAGAAGAAGTTGGAGGAGAAAGAGGAGATAGTGGTGATGGTGGCGGCAGTGATGGTAAGAGAAAAAAAAGAGTGAAAACAACAAAAAGAAAAAAAAAAAAGAAGTGGAGGCAGAGATGAAATACATAGGGATACGGAGAAAGATGAGGAATATAAGGAGGAGGAGGAGGAGGAGGAGGAGGAGGAGGAGGAGGAGGAGGAGGAGGAGGAGGAGGAGGAGGAGGAGGAGGAGGAGGACGACGACGACGACGACGACGACGACGACGACGACGAAAAAAAAGAAAAGAAAAAGCGGTAGACAAGAAGGAAGAGCAAAAAAAAAAAAAAAAAAAGACGAGATGGAATGGAGAAAGTACAAGAAGGAAAAAGAAAAGAAAATAAGAAAAAGACGGACCAAGGAAAGGAAGAAGAGAAGAAAAAAGAAATTGCAGAACACTCGTATGCATAACAACAAGACATCAAGGAAGAAGGAAGGAGAGAGCAAAGATTCGCCTTTCCTATTTACTGCAACCAAAACCATAAAACTAGCACAACCACAGCCACAGAAAACACCAGCATAGTCATTAGCACACCAGCATCACCACCACCAATGACAAAAGTGCCTAACCTTTAATATTTTACCGCAGCCGGAAACATAACGCTAGCACAACCACAGCCACAGAAAAACACCAGCATAGTAACCACTCCAACAGCACCACCAACACTAATGACGTAAGTACATAACCATTAATATTATCTTATTATTCTCTCAGTGGACGAAGTCACTCACAATATAATTCTTATCTCATATTGTTGAGAAATTAAGTTTGTCATATCAACGTGTAAAGACAAACCTAGAAACGGACCATGCAGAATAGGTTAAAGACATTCTCTCTCTCTCTCTCTCTCTCTCTCTCTCTCTCTCTCTCTCTCTCTCTCTCTCTCTCTCTCTCTCTCTCTCTCTCTCACCAGCTCCCTGCGTTATTAAAACTCGCCCTGACCCGCGACACTTTTATTAAGATTCTGGCCGAGACAAATGGCCTGACTCAGCGTCCAGCCTCCTCTTGACGCGCCTATACCTGCACGGCGCGGAAACACTGTAAGGGCGAGGAGAGTGTGGTGTTTAGAGAGTGCAAGGAACTAAGCCTATGGAACTAAGCCTATACAATTTTCTTCCTTCCCCAATCCCATCTTTCCTCTTTTCCTTCATTTTTCCCTTCTTCTATGTAAGGCCATGGAAGAAAGACTGCTGCGCACATAGAGGTCGTGCTGTATATAAGAGGATAATAGTAAAAAGGAAGAAACGAGTTAGTATGAAGAAAAATTTGACCCCTTCAGTATCGTGACGCGTTTCCATATTCATTCTGCTTGCTATTTGGTGATTTGATAGAACTTCAGAAACTCACGCGGTGGTTGAAATAGTGAAGACTGTGGCCATTAATCCTCTGACCTCCATAGACCATTTCTAATGTCAATGAAATGGTCTTAATCGTACAAAAATCTAAAGGTAGAAATGAGTCCCAGTATTGAAGGGATTAAGTACTGACAAAAAACATATCAATCATTGTCTTGGTCCAAGATTCAAGTGTAATTCAAAGCGAGACGAAAGACAGAAAAATCTTCAACACCCAGACAGAGGAACCACGCTGAGGGTCGGTGGGGAGCCACGGCGCACTTTGCAGAATTTGTGAAGAGCCGTGATATACCATGCGAAGAAGAACGGATTTATAGGTATGAACTCATGAATGCTTACACTGGATTAGCTAACAAGAGAGTGAGTGAGAGGGACAGAGAGAGTGTGGGAGAGAAGGGAGAGTGTAGGAGGGTGTGTGAGTGAGTGTGTGAGTCAGTGAGAGGGACAGAAAGAGAAAGTAGGAGAGGAGGTAGAAAGGGAAATGTGGGAGTTTGTCCGCAGAGTAAGTGACACCTGGCTGTCTCATCCTAGAGTTTGTGAAGAGTGCGTAGACATTATTTGCTGCTTCTGTTGCTGCTGCTGCTGCTGCTACTATTACTACTACTACTACTAATAATAATTATAATACATTTCCTTTTTATGTCCTGGCCTATAGCTCCTGAACGTAATTTGACGAGTATTGGAAGCGCCGTTCAGCTTCCAACCATTAGTGGCGCAGACAATTTTCTTGATAGTGGTACCCATATTAGGGTCCATATCACCACCCAAGCACATCTTTGGTGTAACCACCTAGAACAGCGTTTGCGGACCTTTTTCGACCATAGCACCCCCTGTTGTCATGTCTAAGGAGTCCAGCACCCCAAACTAAAATCTTGTTATTAGAAGGATAAAAGAAAGTGAAATGTGTGCATCACTTCCCAGCACCCTCTTTAATTGATTTCAGCACCCCCAGAGAGTGCTAGCACCCCAAGTTGGGAAACGCTGACCTAGAACCTGGGTATCATGGTGACATGTTGGTGGTTTTAAACTACTCGACAAATGGCAAAGTTTCAAGGCGATACGTGGTGGATTTGAATCTACGCGTGGACGTCTGCCCGATCCCACGCTCACCACCTTATCCACTACACCACCGCCACCCTATACTCTCTCTCTCTCTCTCTCTCTCTCTCTCTCTCTCTCTCTCTCTCTCTCTCTCTCTCTCTCTCTCTCTCTCTCTCTCTCTCTCTCTCTCTCTCTCTCTCTCTCTCTCTCTCTCTCTCTCTCTCTCATTCATTTCTACGTAGTCTGTCCTGAATTATAAATGAAAAAAATAATATCGAGAAGTACAAATAACACCATGGTACAGTATATTTATAATAAAGTATATGATAAATAGATAAATAAATAAATAAATAAATAAACAACCTCACGATTTTCTGCGATAATATTTTCTACGATGCGATTTTTCACGATACGATTCTCCTCGATAATATTTTCCGCGATACGATTTTCCACGATATTTTTCACGATGCGTTTTCCCACGATTCGATTTTCCACGATAATATTTTCCACGATTTGCTTTTCCACGATAACTTTTCTGCGATGCGATTCTCCTCGATAATATATTTCACGATTTGATTTTCCACGATAACATTTTCCACAATAATATATTTAACGATGCGTTTTCCCACGATTTGATTTTCCACGATAATATTTTCCACGATTCGGTTTTCCACGATAACATTTTCCACGATTTGATTTTCCACGATAATGTTTTCCACGATTCGGTTTTCCACGATAATATTTTCCACGTTTCGATTTTCCACGATAATATTTTCCGCGATGCGATTCTCCTCGATAATATTTTTCACGACGCGATTTTTCACGATGCGTTTTTCCATGAAGCGATTCCTCAATAACGAAGTGATTCCTCAATAACGAAGCGAGTTGGTACTGGGCCGAACCCTTCCTCCCCAAGGGTCCATCCCAGTCCCAAGGGTGTGAGAGCAGTGACGAGGCAACCTTGCCGCGCCTCACACGGATCGCCATGAGCAATGACCCACCACACACCACGCCCCAGCCACTGTCATGAAGTGAGTCCTCTCACCAGTAGAGGTCCCTCCTCGTCCTGCCAATGTCTGGTGCATAACGCACAGCGTGCCACACACCACACCCCCAGACACTGGCATGAAGTGAGTCCTCTCACCCCTGAAGGACCCCCCTCGTACTGCCAGTGTCTGGTGTATGGCGCCCAGCGTGCCACACACCACACCCCAGCCACTGACATGAAGGAAGCCCTTTCACCCCTGAAGGACCCCCTCGTACTGCCAGTGTCTGGTGTATGGCGCCCAGCGTGCCACACACCACACCCCAGCCACTGACATGAAGTGAGTCCTCTCACCCCTGAAGGACCCCCCTCGTACTGCCAGTGTCTGGTGTATGGCGCACAGCGTGCCACACACCACACCCCAGCCACTGGCATGAAGTGAGTCCTCTCACCCCTGAAGGACCCCCCTCGTCCTGCCAGTGTCTGGTGCATGGTGCACAGCGTGCCACACACTACGCCCCAGCCACTGGCATGAAGTGAGCCCTCTCACCTCTAAAGGACTCCCCTCGTACTGCCAGTGTCTAGTGCATGGTGCACAGCGTGCCCTCGTTCATGGCGATTTATTCAGCCCAGTGCTACCACAATCAAGAGACACCCTCCACCAGACTCTATGGAAGGAGCTCTTATTTCCCTATAAGGACTCCCCCGTCTGGTAGACATTGATCCCTTGCTTATGGCAACTCCTTGCCTAGTATGAGGCACTGCAAGTGGATGATTATCACTGAAGCTTGAGGCCGCAAAGGAAAAGAAGGACCTGCTGCCAGTTCCCTGCCTTGGGCCCCAGGCCGGACCCGACAGCCACCTTCTCCCCAGTGCGGCGCCCAAGGCCGTCACGGCCCTCAACAAATTTTGGCCGAAACTTTTTCAATCTTCATTTAGATTTTGATCCGAATAGAAAATCATCGATTGCAAGTGAAAAACGAGGGTGTTTGGAAATTGTGGAAAATTAAGGTGATCAGTGAAACAAGACCTTGCACGTCTGTTGCCCGTGAATTTCATGAAGCACATGTTCCTAGACGCCTGGATAGAGCCAGTAGTGCATTGGCGGCTGCCTACTTCATGGCGGACTTTAGAAGATAAGTACATTTCTGGATAGAGAGGATGAGTGGACGTAAGTAAACATGTATACAAGAACTGCCACATGTTGATCTCCTTTATGTTCTGATTTTCTTATGTCCTTGAATGTTTTTCATCTTTTTAACCACAGCATTCTGTAAATATAGGGAAAAAAAGGAAGGCATGAAGGGTATAGATGAAATGTTTTGTTTTTATGTTTCTACTACTACTACTACTACTACTACTACTACTACTACTACTACTACTACTACTACTACTACTACTACAACTACTACAACTACATTTACAACAATAACAGCAACAACAACAACAACAACAACAACTACTACTACTACTACTACTACTACTACTACAACTACTGCTACTACTACTGCTGCTGCTGCTACTACTACTGCTGCTGCTACTACTGCTACTACTACTACCACTATCACTACTACTACTACTACTACTACTACTACTACTACTACTACTACTACTACTACTACTACTACTACTACTACTACTACTACTACAACTACATTTACAACAACAACAACAACAACAACAACAACAACAACAACAACAACAACAACAACAACAACAACACTACTACTACTACTACTACTACTACTACTACAACTACTGCTACTACTTTTACTGCTGCTGCTGCTGCTGTTACTAATACTGCTACTGCTACTACTACTGCTACTATCTACCCACTATCACTATTACTACTACTACTACTACTACTACTACTACCACCACCACTACTACTACTACTACTGCTACTACTACTACTACAACTACTACATTCAAAACAACAACAACAACAACAACAACAACTACTACTACTACTACTATTACTACTACTACTATTACTACTACTACTGTTGCTGCTGGTAGTACTATTATTACTACTACTATTACTACTACTACTACTACAGCTACTACTTGTACTATTACTACTACTACTACTACTGCTACTGCTGCTGCTGCTGCTGCTGCTGCTGCTGCTGCTGCTGTTGCTGCTGCTGCTGCTACTACTACTACTACTACTACTACTACTACTACTACAACTACTACTACTACTACTACTACTACTACTACTACTACTACTACTACTACTATTGCTATTACTACTATTACTATAACTGTTAATACGACTTAATGACTGACTGCGTACGAAGACGAAGAGTTATGTCAGAGCCGTCCGGGTGGCTCTGCATGGCAGTCTACTAGACAAGCCACCCCGGCGGCCCTGGCAGTATACTGGTTAAGGAAGTAATCGGAGTCATTTTGGTTAAGACATATACAAAATACATGAGGACTACAAGTGAAAGGAGAGTGAGAGGTATGGATTAAACTGAGTCAACGTAGAAGATGCATTTACAGAGTACACGAAGGTCAAAATGATGAGAAGAGAAAGGTAAGTACAAGGAAAATGAGAGCAAATGAGTTTACCAGCATGAGTCACGATGGATTAAGACAGTGACAGTGAGAGAAGAGTGATACAAGAAAAATGAGACAAAATCGGTTATGAGAGATCAAGATTAAGTGAGGAAACAAGAGTGAGTAGTAGAAAAAAACAAAGAAAGGGAGTGAATGAAGTAACCTAAGTCACGATAATCTAGACAGCGAAGGAGGAGTGAATGTAACAAAATAAAACGAGGCGGGGAATCAGTCGTAACGCAAGAAACACCAAGAAATGAAACCTGAAAGTAGAAAAGAAGGAAGAACACGCGACAGCAACAATAAAAAGCATAACATGAAGGAGGAAGGAAAAAAGTAGAAGATAGAACACGAGACAGTAGGAATAAGGAAGAAGTGAGAAAGTTTGAGGAAATAAATAAGGGAGGATAAACATATATACCGCACATCATAGAGACACGAGAAACTCCTTAAATCAATACAACTCATACACAATTCGCTCTTTCATTCTTTTGTTGCCTAAAGAAGAATACAACTCAGTAAATAAATTATCAAGACCAACTACAAGAATCTCAATGTTCAAATTCTTATATATGTGATCCAAAAAGGATATTTCAGTGTTTCACAAAGCCAAGGACACGGTGAGGAAAGACCATTAAAAGTGACCTATAAATAAAGATACAAATTCCTCGACATTTTTAACTAACGAATGTGAAGAGAGAGAGAGAGAGAGAGAGAGAGAGAGAGAGAGAGAGAGAGAGAGAGAGAGAGAGAGAGAGAGAGAGAGAGAGAGAGAGAGAGAGAGAGAGAGAGAGAGAGAGAGAGAGAGAGAGAGAGATTGGATTCGTACTAAGTTAAACATGCACGATATTTTGACAGCTAGGGAGGAGAGAGAGAGAGAGAGAGAGAGAGAGAGAGAGAGAGAGAGAGAGAGAGAGAGAGAGAGAGAGAGAGAGAGAGAGAGAGAGAGGGGTGGGGAAGGGAGGGGAGAGGCTTGATATGACGGGTGGCTCTGGGGAACACCACGCTAATTGTAGTTGTTCATTCAAGTCAGTCACGCAGCCTCTTTGCCGTCAGCCGCTCCCGTGACGAAAGAAAAAAAAATAACGCAATGCCTCATTTTACTAATTCGGGGAAAAATGGCGACAAAGAGTGACACTTTCCGGTACTACGTTATGTTCCTTTTTATTTTACACATATTTCCGGAATGAACACATCACAGGCACACAGGAAAAAAGCTGGAGAGGGAAGAGTGAAGTGGTCTGCGCATGTTGTGATGAGAAATGGGAAGTATGTGGTAAAGAGAATACTGGAGATGGATATACTACGTAGGAGAAGGAGAGGAAAGACCCAAGGCAAGGTTTATGGAAGCAGTGAATGACGATATACTTAGAATTGTTGAAGTTAAGTTGTCTGTGCATGTTGTAATGAGAAAAGAGAGTATAGTGAGAGGAAAGACCCAAGGTGGAAGCATTGAATGACGGTTTTAATGAGAAAAGAGACTATGTTGTAGGAAGAATGCTAGAGATGGATATACTGTACAGGAGAGTGAGAGGAAAGGACCAAGGCAAAGTTTATGGAAACAGTGAACGATGCACTTGTACTTGTTGTTGTTAAAAAAGAAACCAATAATAGTGTAGAAAGCAAGGATGAAATAAAGAAAAGATAATCAGACAAGTCAGTTTTCAGTGGTCTGCGCATGTCAAGAGATAAGAAGCAGGAGTTTGTAGGAATTAGTAGGCTGAAGAAGGATATATTTGGTATGTACTTCTCTCTCTCTCTCTCTCTCTCTCT
>NC_059298.1:27316087-27321087 GCF_017591435.1 Portunus trituberculatus | reverse complement strand
AACTTCCATATCTTAAGACGCTTTCATTCATCGTGTCATTATCTTGGTCTCGGCTCTTACCTTCTTTTTCCTCCTGTACCTCCTCTTCTCAATTATATTCTCTCTCTCTCTCTCTCTCTCTCTCTCTCTCTCTCTTTCGCTCTTTCTCTCTCAGATAAATAAATAAATATACGAAAAGCAAATGAATACTAATATATATTTCTCTTCATTATTTTCTTTTCCATCCTTCACGCATCGAGTTACGTATATGACATTAAATATTTCCTGCATAAAGATACGAAGTGCAAAAAATACAAAACCACTTCCATGATATTCAATTGAAGAAATGCTCAAATGTGATATGGCATTCCTGACTTTTAGAGATAATCTTTACATGCATCGTTTGGGGGAATGTTTACTTACCTTTTTGAGTATTATGTAATGCAATCATAAATGTAAAAATACGGAGAGGATTTTAATAGTGAGAGAGAGAGAGAGAGAGAGAGAGAGAGAGAGAGAGAGAGAGAGAGAGAGAGAGAGAGAGAGAGAGAGAGAGAGAGAGAGAGAGAGAGAGAGAGAGAGAGAGAGAGAGAGAGAGAGAGAGAGAGTGGTGGTGGTGTGAGGTGGGAGGTGTGTGGGCATAATGCGTCATATTGCATAGCTGGGATGGTCACGAAGCGGCCACTTACAGGGTTGTAGTTTTAATGACCGACTCTTCATGGATGGCTGGGAGGTATTTAATAACGGCGAGAGGCAACCACCCTGGTGTGAAGGCTGTGCGGATGGCTGTGTGCGCGGCATGTGTGTGTGTGTGTGTGTGTGTGTGTGTGTGTGTGTGTGTGTGTGTGTGTGTGTGTGTGTGTGTGTGTGTGTGTGTGTGTGTGTGTGTGTGTGTGTGTGTGTGTGTGTGTGTGTGTGTGTGTGTGTGTGTGTGTGTGTGTGTGTGTGTGTGTGTGTGTGTGTGTGTGTGTGTGTGTGTGTGATTTATGTGCATCTCTTTCTCTCTGGTCACGTTCATGTGTACGTACGTGTATCCATATATCCCAGATTTTCTCTCTCTCTCTCTCTCTCTCTCTCTCTCTCTCTCTCTTGTCATGTCTTTCCGTCTCTACACTTCTTCATTTTCCGCTCTCCTTCCTATTCCCTCTATTTCGTCACTCTCACTCCTATCTCCTTCGCACTCCATCATTATTCTCTCTCCCTCCTAATGCCTCTTATTCACTCTTCATCAACTATCGCTCCTCCTCTTTTCTTTCACTCATTTCCATTTTTTTCTTCACTCCTATCTTCATCTGACATTCTTTCCATTCTTCCTTTTTCCTCTTCTGGTTTTTTGCCCTCTTTTTCATACACTTTCCCTTTCTTCTTCATTTTTTGTCTTTTTTTGTAGTTTTCCCTTTCTTTTGCATCGCCCCACATCTGTCGTATCCCTCCTCTATCTTAAGAACAATTTCCTTCCTCCCCTCAACTCCCTCACTACCTTTCTTCCTCCCTTACCATGTACTTTCATTCTTTTCCTCCTTCCTTCACATTATCTCCTTTCTTAATATTTTTTTTTCTTACTACACACGTTTCTCTATCATTTTTTCGTTCTCATGTATTCTTCCACTCTCTTTTATTTCTCCTACAAAGCCACACATTTCCCTCACTTCTACCCTCCTTTCATCCTTTCCACCGGTATCTTCCTTTCTTCCTCTTTTATCTTGTCTTTTCTTCTTGATTTATCTAACCTAAGCTAATCTAAGCTAACCTCTCTCTCTCTCTCTCTCTCTCTCTCTCTCTCTCTCTCTCTCTCTCTCTCTCTCTCTCTCTCTCTCTCTACTCTCTATCTATCTATCTATCTCTCTTTTCACGTGCCTCCAAAATGCATACCAAAGACTATGAAGCAGAGAATCACCTCAATGGCAGTCCTTTCCACCTCTTCGTCCTCCTCCTCCTCCTCCTCCTCCTCCTCCTCCTCCTCCTCCTCCTCCTCGTCGTCGTCGCTCACCTCCCATCCCCTCCACCCACCAATCACCAATCAGTCAGTCTCATCTCCAGTAAGTCACCAAGTCTGTTATCAGTAATTATCATGTTATTTTTTTCTCCTTTCTCTCTCGTTTTATAAATCAGACAAATCCGGCAATTAGCGGAATAATTAGCTGCTACTAATACGCAGGACACGAGCTGACGAGGAGACTGTCTCGTTATCTCCTCATCCCCGCGAGACGCCCCCCGCTCAGCCTCCCATTGCCAAAAGGATTAATTTGCATATCATAGATCCAAAGCGAAAGTTCTTGACGAGCTAACTTTTTTTTTTTTTAGCCTTCTTTCTTACCATGTGTTAATTATGTGTTTTTTTTTTTTTTCGGGGGTGTGGGTTGGTTTTGGTACTAGTGTTGGTTGTGGTGACTGGTTCGTAAGGTAATAATTTTGTTAGTACATGGTGGTGGTGGTGGTGGTGGTGCTCGTAGTAGTAGTAGTAGTAGTAGTAGTAGTAGTAGTAGTAGTAGTAGTAGTAGTAGCAGTAGCAGTAGTAGCAGCAGTAGTAGTAGTAGTAGTAGTAGTAGTAGTAGTAGTAGTAGTAGTAGTAGTAGTAGTGGAGATAGTAGTGGTATCAGTAGTAGTAGTAGTAGTAGTAGTAGTAGTAGTAGTAGTAGTAGTAGTAGTAGTAGTAGTAGTAGTAGTAGCAGAAGTAGCAGAAGTAGGAGTGATAGTAGTAGTAATGGCTGTTATTGTTGTTTTTCTTGTTGTTATTATTATTATTATTATTATTATTATTATTATTATTATTATTATTACTCTTGTTAATGTAGTGGTGGTGGCGTGGTGGTGGTAGCGGTAGTGGTGGTGGTGTTGGTAGAGGTGACTGATTCCTTTTTACTTTCCTTCGTTATGAGAATACTTTTTTGACATAACAAAACACTGGCAAGGCAAGAAAAAGCAAGGCAGCATGAGACAAGAGAAAACAAGGGAAAACAAAGCAACTCAAGGGAAGAGGCAAGCAAGGGAAAACAAGGCAAAGTGAGCCAAGTCAGGGTGAGGCAATGGGAGCAAAGCGAGGAGAGACGAGGCGAGGCGAGGCTAGGTAAGACAAAGCAAAGGCAGGGTAGGATAACTCGCGTCCGCCGTCAGTAATTGTTGACGTCACTCGATAAGGGTATGGCACTGATGTTACGAAATGAACGAGAGAAGAAATATGTAGTCGCATCCTGTCCTGACTCCCCTGACTCCTCCTCCTCCTCCTCCTCCTCCTCCTCCTCCCATTTTTCGGACTAAAGGGGATTATATTCACAGTCACGCTGTTTACATATGAAATTATATACCTCACTCTATAGCAGCCGCTGAGCCTCGCTACACTGACGCTCCCCTCTCGTGTTGACACAGTCTATCATTTTTTCCTGCCTTTTCTCGATTTATCCCACATTCTTCTAGTCTGCCATTAATGCTGAAGAAACTCATTGGCCCGCATGCTTCTTCTACTGCTCGATTTCAAACTGCCGCAGGAAAGAACGAAATTACAAGAGGCCAATTCTGTTTTGCTCCCTAAGAAGAGGAGAGACGAAAGGGCGAGGCTCAAAATTTACTCTCATAGGTATACAAAGATTCTTCCTTACTTCTTTCCTGTCTAGCCACTATCCATCCCCTCTCCACACGCCCACCCCGCCCCTGCCTCGTCTAGTCCACCCATTGAGACTGACCTGTTTAATATCCAACCAGGCCAAGCGTGTGGACCTCCCAGACCTGACTCACGGCCGCGGCAGATTACGCAGGAGTAAGAAGTGAAAGAGGAGGAGGAGGAGGAGGAGGAGGAGGAGGAGGAGGAGGAGGAGGAGGAGGAGGAGGAGGAGGAGGAGGAGGAGGAGGAAAAGGAGGAGAAAGAGGGAGAAGGGGAGGAAAAGGAGGAGGAGAAGGAGGAGGGAGAAGAGGAGGAAAAAGAGAAGGAAGAGGAGGAAGAAGAGGAAGAGGATTAAAAGGGGGAAGAGGAGGAGAAGGAAAAGGAGGAAGAGGAAGAGGAGGAGGAGGAATACAAAGGAATACAAAGGAATACAAAGGAAAGACCAAGCAACAACAGGCCCTGGGGTCCTTACTAGGCTGCTTGGGTAACTATTCTATACTAACTACACATTGTGAGAGACAGGACAAGAAAGCAGAAGGCTCCTCCCCACCCACCCATCACACCAGCCGAAGCTGGCCGGAAAAGGAAAGGCACCATGTGGTATTGAAAAACAAATGGAATTTTAGAGGATAGAGAAAGGAAGTTGTAATCTACGTCTACTCTTGTTTGTGGGGGACTATGTAGGTGCTTGACGGTTATGTAGTGTGGTGAATGTGCGTGTGGGTGGAGTCACAGTGTGGATGTCGGAGGGGTGGTGCGGCAGCCTTGCCTGGCGCTTTCAAGGAAGGCAGCAGTCAATCAGGCCCCAGCTCCGTTCACTCCACTGAGTAAGCGTACTTTCCCTTGAGGGACGCCGTACACTGATTTCCCCTGCAACATTGATCCCTGGTTGTCCTGATGGTGATAAAAATTAACAGGGCCCTAGACAAACACAACCCGTCACAGGTCGAAAGTGGGAGTAGTGACCGTTAACTCAGGGTTATCTGTGAGTGTAAGTATAGTATAGTGTAATGTAAATGTGGACACAGTGTAGAGGTCAAGAGGTGGTGCGGCAGCCTTGCCTGGCGCTTTCAAGGAGGCAGCAGTCAATCAGGCCCCAGCTCCGTTCAGTCCACTGTAAAAGTGTACTTCCCACTAAGGGGCGCCGCACACTACATGGTTACCCCCTGCAGCAGTGACCCTGGTACTTTAATTCCCGATGATGATCACTACTGTCAGGGCTCCTGACTTTCCACAGCCCGTCACAGGTCGAGAGTAGTAGTAGTGACCGTTAACTCGGGGCTGTCTGTGTCGTGTAAGGAGGGTAAGTGTATTCGCGAAACACCCCGCAATTCACGATCTGAGGCATATTTCTTTATGGACGGCGCAAATTACTCGGAGATAAACAGTGACAACCGGGGATTAGTTTCGAAATATTTGTCAA
>NC_059298.1:27303587-27306087 GCF_017591435.1 Portunus trituberculatus | reverse complement strand
ATGAGAAGAGTAAAGGAGGAAAGAGGGGAGGTAAGAGATACCTGATGGGAAGAAAGAAAGACAAGCAAGGGGAAAGAAAGAAAAGGACAGACAGAGAGAGAGAGAGAGAGAGAGAGAGAGAGAGAGAGAGAGAGAGAGAGAGAGAGAGAGAGAGAGAGAGAGAGAGAGAGAGAGAGAGAGAGAGAGAGAGAGAGAGAGTTGATTATGGGTAATAAGGAAGGGGAAAATAAACATATAGAACTTTACAACACACGCGTAGCAATAAATGAAGAAATTAAGTAATGAAGAAAAAAAAAGATGGAAAATAAAAAGAGAACGAAGACAAAGGAGATAAAATTAATGTGGTAAAGAAAATAAACAGAAGGAATCGTACAAACTGAAGAAATGATGTCGTGAAGAAAAATAAAACAAAAATGAAAACGAATAAGAAGAAAATGATGACAAAAGAGACAAAAATAAATGTGATAAAGAAAAGAAACAATTAAAAACGAATCGTACAATCTCTCTCTCTCTCTCTCTCTCTCTCTCTCTCTCTCTCATCCACCCATCTTCCTCTGCTTTTACCTCGCTTGCCCCACCACGACCCCGCTCACGCCCACTAACCTTCAGGGAACCGAACACCGTGGGGAATTTTGGTTCGCTAATTGAAGGTGACTTGCAGGTGAGGGATGAGAACTCCAGGTGAGAGGAAGAGGAGGAAGAGGAGGAGGAGGAGGAGGAAAAGAGGAATAAAGAAAGGGATTAAGAAAGGAAGGTAGGAAGGATGACGTATAGATGGAAGAAAAGAGAGGAAGAAAAGGAAGAGAAGAAGAGAGGAAGAAGGAGGGAAGACAGGAAAGAAAACTAAGAGAAAAAGATGAAATGAAGATAATTAGTAAATACAATAAAAGATGATGAGAAAAAAAACATGTCTTAAAACGAGGAGGAGATGGAGGTGGAGAAAAAAATAGAAAGAGGACAAGGAAGAGGCGTGGGAAAAGAAGTGAACCAATCAAATTTCAAACAGAATTCAAAGATATTTTTCTAAGCACATCTGCAATCGAATCTAACCCCTTCAGTGCTGGGGCGCATTTTAACCTAAATATATGGATGTGATTAGATGACTTCACTTACATTAGAAAGAGTCTATGGATTTCAGAAGAGTAACGGCCAGAGTTTGTACTATTGTAATACCAACATATGTTTCTGAACACGTGTAAAATTACCAAATAGTAACTAAAATTAAAATGAAAACACGTCATGGTACTGAAGGTTTTAACAATATTGGAAGCTCGTGAAATGCACTTTTAACATCTACTCATATTTCTATCTGCAATCATAATGCCCAGTGTCACCCGTAGTTACATTTTACTAGTATGGACATCAGAACATTCATTAACGCCGTAGATCATTTATACTAGTCAATCATCCCACTAGTTATGTACGCCTATATCTTTATTTTACTCTTTCTTACCTTAAACGCATTTCTTCACATATTTCTTCACACTTCTTCATATAAGATAACCAGAAGGTTGTGTGTGCAATGGGAGTAGTAGAGAAGTAGTGGTTTCATTCACAGATATATCACGAGTGCCATAAAGAAAAAGTATATAATGACACGACTAACAGAATTTTTCAGTTCCCATGTAACCACTACTATTATTTCCTGTCTTCATGTAATTATCATAACGATGAGCTTAACCCCTTCAGTAATGGGACATATTTTTACATTGAGATATGTGTACGATCAGACCATTTTGTTGACTTTAGGAAGGGTCTATGGAGGCCAGAAAATTAATGGTCAGAGTCTTCACTGTTCTAATTCCCCACATAAGTTTCTGAAGCTGTAGAAAATCACTAAATCGTAAGCAAAATGAATATGAAAACGCGTCATGCTCCTGAACTGGTTAATATGAAGCAGCAATTACAGTTTTTTTTTTTTTTTCATAATCATCGTCTTCATTATTTTTCACGAAACCACGACTACATCTCTCTCTCTCTCTCTCTCTCTCTCTCTCTCTCTCTCTCTCTCTCTCTCTCTCTCTCTCTCTCTATATATATATATATATATATATATATATATATATATATATATATATATATATATATATATACGAGTATATATATACATAAATTATTTCCACACTTTGCATCTACATTATTTCTCACTACAGTAATATTTCTTAAGCTACAAACACTGCGAAATTAATATTCATACGACCATCAACACCTCTACCACCACCACCACCACCACCACCACCACCACCACCACCACTACCACTACCACTACCACTACCACCACCACCACCACCACCACCACCACTACCACTACCACTACCACTACCACCACCACCACCACCACCACCACCACCACCACCATCATATTTAAGGCGAAGCTAAGAGAAGACGAGGCGAGTTCCGTGAATACTCATGAGGAAGAGAGAAGAGAGAGAGAGGAGAAGGAGAGTGAGTGAGATAGAGAGGCCTGAATACACGCTAATTCGTCTCGGGGCAAAATGGA
>NC_059298.1:27293587-27298587 GCF_017591435.1 Portunus trituberculatus | reverse complement strand
ACACAAGCATGTAAACGTAATCATTATATAATTCAGCCTTCATATTTAACAAATATGGAAGATTTTATTTTAGTTTTAAACAAATTAATAGAATTTATGGATTTAATGTCTTGATAAAGGTTATTCCAATTCCACACGCCCCTCACTCAAGCAAAGTTTTCATTAGTGTTGTATCCATAAGTGCGTAGGAGAGCAGCAGACAACCCTTATTGAAAACTAGTGACGTCAGACGTCAACTGCGCATGCGCAGAACTGGAGACAACGATCGAGAGAGGGTCTTTTAACCAAAGTTGATATTTCACCTGGCTACTTTGACGAAGTCCAAAAGCACTGCTACACTACACAGCCCTGTCTAGTCAACTGTTATATTGAATAACTTGCAGTGTGGGTCCCGAGTCTGGAAAAGCTCTGGCAGTGCTCTAAAATCTTGATTATTCCAGGAGCTCTTGACAGGAGTGTAAGCAAAAGTGCGCCATGACGAGAGAGAGAGAGAGAGAGAGAGAGAGAGAGAGAGAGAGAGAGAGAGAGAGAGAGAGAGAGAGAGAGAGAGAGAGAGAGAGAGAGAGAGAGAGAGAGAGAGAGAGAGAGAGAGAGAGAGAGAGAGAGAGAGAGAGAGAGAGAGAGAGAGAGAGAGAGAGAGTCTTCTAGTGAAACGGTCTAAGTTAATAGTGGTGTTTGTCTTACAGTGAAGGCTTAACGCAGTGGTGGGCGGCGCGGGGAGTGTTTTGGAGGCCACGTCATGACCGGCGATCGCTCTCATTCCTCCTGAAGTGTTCATGCCGCCGGGGGAATGATGGTCTTGCTGTGTGTGTGTGTGTGTGTGTGTGTGTGTGTGTGTGTGTGTGTGTGTGTGTGTGTGTGTGTGTGTGTGTGTGTGTGTGTGTGTGTGTTGTACCTATCTGCCTATCTAGGTAAATGTAGATGTTTTAATGCATACGTATGTAGATAGATAAATCGATATGTGAACATTTAAAAAGGTCAGTGAATAGGTAGATAAGTAAAAAGGTCGATAAATTAATTAATTATTCCATTTCTTAATTGAGTGATTGGTTAGCTGGTTTTGGTGGATATTCTAAAGTATTATATTACTCTCTCTCTCTCTCTCTCTCTCTCTCTCTCTCTCTCTCTCTCTCTCTCTCTCTCTCTCTCTCTCTCTCACCCTCTCAGTAAGGTAGACAAATCGGAAAAGATTCCAGGAAAACACAAGGCAAGTTTAAATGATTCTGGCTGCAGGAAGGGAGAGCAGGACACACACTCACACTCTGCCTCTCAACCTCCGCACAACGCCTCTGTCCATCACCACATTCTGTGCTGAGAGTTCGTCTTACCAAATACTGCACAGTAATATTCCCTTCTTAACTTCGCCATACATATTACATTGCCTTCATGTTGACTTAAATCTTTGTGTTGTCTTGCGAAATTCAATTATATCTTTTTTTTCTCTCTTTCTTTGGTGTGACATTAAAGCAGGAATATACGAGATTCTTCTTTTCAATGGAATTTGATCTTTACATCTGCAATACAGTGAAGATCTATTGTCTTTTTAACCCCTTCAGTACCACGACGCGTTTTCGTATTCATTCTCGTTACTATTTGGTGATTTCATATAGCTTCAGAAAGTTATGTGGGGATTACAACAGTGAAGACCCAGGCGATTAATCTTTTGACCTCCATAGACACTTCTAATGCAAATAAAATCATGTAATCATATCCAAAAATCATAGTAAAATTGAGTCTCAGTACTGAAGAAGTTATATGTTCATGTTGTGTGTAAATTCTTTTATGATATTTCTCTTCAGGAAGTGTAGCATTTTGTCTGCGGGAGGCGTGGGTCAGGGTGAGGACAAGGGTGGGGGCAGGCATGGGATGACTCCTGCGGGTTAGTGGGCTGTGGGGGACGGCAGGAAGAGCGGCGAGGTCTATTTGGCCGTGAACGGGACACGCAGGACCGCGGTGTCCAGCCTCCCTGACTAATGTGCCGCGTGAGGCAAGCCTGTTTTATTAAAGACATTTCCTTGTGTTTCTATCATCACCACCACCGTCACAACTTCTTCTATTACTACTACTACTCTCCCTACGTTGTGCTCCTTTAGTGCCCTTGTCACGAATAGCATACTATCATTCACATCAATACAACAAAATTTTCACCATCACCATTACTGCCTCTAACACCACCACTTAACTTTTGCTTTTATTATTAGTAGCACCATCCAACCTTGATGCACTTCCTTGCTACCCTTACCACGACAAATAACATCAAACATTCTACCAACATTACTAATCTGCACCTTACCATTACTTCCAACATGCACTTCTCTTGTTAACGTTGAATTGTGCTTCATTTTTTCACTTTCATATTGAAGCATATTTCCCTCCTACGGCATACTGGTATATGTTATAGTTTGAATAAAAACAAATGTGAAGATATGGCAGACCAAGCTCGTCTCAATTCCTCTATTTTCTAAAATGCTAACATGTAAACATTTTGGTATTTTTTTGTAACTTTTTTTCTCTATGATTATTTGCATTAATTTACTTTTTATGGTTCGCAATTATTTCGATTAACTCCGACATCCACTCTACCTAATGAAGTAACTATTATGTTTTCCTTTTTTTACGTAAGACGAGAAAGCAGACTAAGGGTAACATTAAACGAATTAAAATGCCCACTTAGTTGCCAGTCCTCCTGCAGATCTGAGAGTTAGCCACGAAAAAGGATAAATGTCATGAAACCTCACTCTTAAATAAAGTCAAGTCATAAGAATTTTGGAAAAAAAAAAAAAGGCGCAGGTGGGAAGTTCTAGAATTCACCACAGAAATGTATGAATGATTGAGAGTATTGGTTAACTCTTGCTAAAATATATCAAAATTTCCAAAACCTATTGTGAGATAACAACATTCTTCCACATAATGTTCCTCTTCATTGTTCTTAACTTATACTTTTGTCATTAAACCCTTATTACTTTCTTCTACACCAATCACCTCTCACCTCCACCACCACCTCCTCCTCCTCCTCCTCCTCCTCCTCCTCCTGGTCCTCCTCCTCCTCCTCCTCCTCCTGGTTCCTCCTCCTTGTCCTCCTACCTCTCCCTTCCAGAAGCTTTCAATTTTCCGCCCAACACGACTACTATACTCCCTACTATTTCTTCTCAGTCCTGGCATATTGTCCTCTTATTTTCATGATGCATTTCCTTTTCTTCGCCTTCACCCACGCGCTTCTCTCCCCCTCTTTACATCCTCTCGTTTCCTTACTCCTCTTTCTTCTTCTTCCTTTCCCAATCTTGTACTGCCCTACTACACCTCCTCCTCCTTCTCCCTTCTATATCTCTCTCTCCCGGATCCTCCCCTTCCTTCCCTCCTGACACTCTCACGCACCCACCAACACAATTACTTTATGGGCCTCCGAGTCTCTGGTGGAAGTATCGCTGGCGTGATTTTCGTCAGGGTGGCCATAAAGCGGTACGAGTTTCAGGCTGTCTCCTCACGCATAGCCAGCGCGTCTCCCTCGCTTGATGGCTTGGTTTGGATTAAGATGGATGGATGGATGGTGGGTTGACTGACTGACTGGTTACTACTGCTCTTATTCCTGCTTTCGTCACTGTATTTGTCTCTCTTTATGTCTGTGTTTCAGTGTGAGCGTGCTGTCAGTCTCTCTATCGACCAGCTTGATGAAAGTTGTACGTACATAAAACCATAAGATAAGACGACTTTAATTTAGTCAGTACAGCTGGGGAGAATTACCGCGCCACTCTCTTCACTTACACTCACAAATCGCCCTTCTGATTCTCCCTCACACACCAAATGAAGTAATATCAACTCCATTATAAACATTCCAAGGTATATGTATGTAACTCTACCCACAATAAAGGCATTCCTACATAAATTACGTCTTTATCCTACACTAAATCACTGTTACACTGTTTTTATTAAGACTTTTTCACTCAGATTAAATATGACAAATGCAGATTATTTAGTTAAGCTTAGTTCCATTAAAACAAAAAAAATACATAGAAATTTTACTAATAAGTTCATATTAATTGTACAATCTCTGTCTGTCTGTCTGTCTGTCTGCCTCTCTCTCTCTCTCTCTCTCTCTCTCTCTCTCTCTCTCTCTCTCTCTCTCTCTCTCTCGTTTCCTCCTTTCCTGTCTTACTTCCTCTTTTAATCCTTTTTATTTCTTGCTATTTTTTTTCTTTTTCTCTTCTTTATTTACCCTTTCTTCTATTTTTGCTATTCTTTCTCTCTCTCTCTCTCTCTCTCTCTCTCTCTCTCTCTCTCTCTCTCTCTCTCTCTCTCTCTCTCTCTCTCTCTCTCTCTCTCTCTCTCTCTCTCTCTCTCTCTCTCCTACATACAAGGAATACGACGATTCAAGGACTGTTATATAATGTTGAAAACGAGCGCGATGTCTTAGCCAAGTAACTCAGAAGAGCCAACAGAGACACATAAACTGATCAATAAGCTCCACACCTCGATGATAGCGCCACAAATCCATTGGGTGACGCGCAATTCGCTCTAATACCTAACATTACATTATTGACTACAATGCCTCCGGAACCTGTGCGTTTCTATTCCTATCGTGTCTTTCATCTTATCAAATCTGACCCGATGTAGTTCTTATATAACACCGACTTAAGCCCGTGTCTTGAAGCGCTTTGGTTTCTCACTATGATTATCTTATGAAGGACACATATATGACTAGTTAGATTTTCATGGTTGCGCTGTTTACCACTGACAACGTAGAAAGTTCAAACTATTGCTGAATTCACTGAAACATACTTGAAAAGCCACACAAAGGATAGTATTCTGAAATGCTTCTGTTCCGCATCTCCACTTAATTTGAAAGGATTGAGTTAAGATAATACTTCTGTGAAAAATTAAGAAATTACTCCATCGTTTACAGGAAGATACTGTTTTTTTGCTTAGTTAATCATCTTTATGGATTCTGAAACTAGCGTTGAAAGAGCAGATTACTGGTCTAACTTAAGCTGTTCGATTGTCAA
>NC_059298.1:27263587-27288587 GCF_017591435.1 Portunus trituberculatus | reverse complement strand
ATATAAGAAATTAAACCATTAAGCTGTAGTATTCTATCGGCTTTGTAAGGAAACTTTCGACTGAGTTGGCCTTTTTTCTTCATATTTTTGTTGTCCTAAACCAGTTTTCCTCTTACATAAAAAAAAAAGTTTACTCTTGCAAAATCATTACATATTTAAAAGGTAATTTTTTCATCACTTTCCGTTTCTTCCCCTTTTGTTCAGATTCTCTTACATGATGTCGTTGCAAGAATGAAAATAACGCATCCACATTCACAATTACGATGATAGTTTACTTCCATTTCTTCGGATATAAATTTACACGTTTCTTTACTTTTTCCTTCTCTTTTTTTATAATCTAAAATCAACCTCCTTCCTTTCAACAAAAACAACAGCGAAAGAATCCAAAGTAAAGAAATTTAAAGCAAAAGTACCAACATAGAGAAGCAAACAAGGCAAAAAAACATCAAAAACCCAATAAAAAACTCCATTTCGTAAATAATGATAACGAGAGTGGAAGGAAGAAAGGAAGCAATGATAGAAGGAAATTGGGATGGAAATTATGGGTGAAGGTAAAGGAAAAAAAATAGGAAGATGAAACGAAAGGAGAGACAAGCAGAGGGAAGGAAGGAGGGACGCATGACATTAATGAAGAAACGATAGAATAAAGAAGGGAAGAAGGAGGAAGGGAGGAAAAAAGAGGAATAGCACTGAGGGAAGAAAGAAGGAAAGGAAAGGAGGGGATAGAGTAAAGGAAGATGTAGTAGAAATGGAAGGGAAAAATAAGGAAGGGGAGAAGAGAGAGAAAGAGAAAGGAGAAGAAAAAGAACACTAGAGAGAAAAAAAAAGGAGGAGGGAAAGAAAATAAGACGAACAAAAAAACAACAACGCATAAATGGGTAGAAAGTAAATGACAATAAACGAAAGAAAGTAATTATAGAAACTAAAATACTGAAGAAAGGAGGTTAAGGAGACGGAAAGAAACAGAAAGACAGAAAGATAATAATGATAGAAAAAAATATGACAAAAAAGGAATTCAATTAAAGAAAAATAAGGAAGGGAAAAAACATAGAAAAGTAAAGGGAAGATGTACAAGAGGAACGACCAATATGCGTAGCTAAGGGGAGAACGGAAGGGAAGAGAGAAGAAGCAGAAGGGAGCGAGCGAAGAAGTAATGGGTTATGGGCCGTGAACAGTGGGCGTCTTACGGTTAATGTAATCGTTAAACCCTCGCCGTGAATAGACCTGCTTCATTTTTCTTCACGGTGAATGATCTGCCTTGAATCTCACCCCTTCCTCCCTCTCCCAGACCCCTTTCTCCTCCTCCTCCTCTAACCCGTTACTTATTAAGGCGGCTGCTGGTTCGCAAGGAGGAGCTGCTATGAGTATACTCCTTGCTTCTCTCCTCGCCACCACCACTACTCCATCACTCTCATACAATGCTTCCTCGTTACTGGCAATATTCATTCTCTAATCCACGACAGACTGGCGGGGACTGTGTCTCTTGCAATGCCGACTTTCGCTTGTTGATCGCTCCTAATTAGTCTGTTTAGTCTATCTATCTGTCTGTCTATCTGTGTGTCGGTTTGCCTCTCTCTCTCTCTCTCTCTCTCTCTCTCTCTCTCTCTCTCTCACTCTCTCTCTCTCTCTCTCTCTCTCTCTCTCTCTCTCTAGTTTATAATAGATTTTTTATTCTCTGTGGGTTTACTAATTATATAACGCTGACATCATTTTCTAGCAATCTCCTAAAAGGTAGGGAAATTCTACTTTGATTTTCTAACTTACCAGAAATATAATGTCAAAACTGACTATACTATTAAAAATGAAACAGTTATACAAATGAATTCACATCTTGTTTTTATTGAGCCTCATCTTCTGTTTTCCCCTTTAGGTCACTCGAGCAACATTCGCACCTCATCTTACTCTTTTTTTCTAAGCTCTGTGCACCTCAAGGTTACGTCTCAGCATCCTGCAATACAAGCCCTTTCCCATAACTAAAAGTCAGCTAAACTAATGAAAGCTAAGCCAGAGGATTGAAAGTCTTATTCTTGTTCTATACCTATCGCTTTGTTTCCATTCCTTTCTTTCACGAATTCCAAGACTCTGATTTCCCATGTTACTAGAGATCTTCCTTATTTAATTTTTATATTCATATGTTTGTAGGAGACTGGCTATTGTCCAAGAAATAAATGTAAAAGTTGGTTATATCCGCCAGCAAAAAAAAAAAAAAAAAAAAAAAAACACTAAACGAAAGAGAAAATCATAAATCAATAAAATAAAATGAATAACATAAACAAACCAACAAAATTCGTCATTACTTTTCCAGGTGTCTTAATGTTCCTCCTTTAACGCCTTTAGTACTGGGAAGCAATTTTACCTTGAGTTTCGGATTTGACTAGATTTGATTTACATTAGGAAGGGTCTATGGAGGTCAGAAGATTAATGGCCAGAGTCTCCACTATTTCAATCCTCACGAAAATTTCTGAAGATATGTAGAATCACCAAATGGTAGACAAAATAAATATAAAAACATGTCCTGGATACTGAAGGGTTTAAAAGATGTCAAGATGTAGAAAGACTGCAAAATAAAGACTTAACTTCTCACGATGTTATTTTTCGTATATTTTTTTCTTAGTCCTCTCATATTACGTCATTTTCCTTCTCTGTGGTAAAAACAATCACACATACACACTTACTTTTAATCATCTCTTTCCTTATATCATTTTTTTTCCTTTGTAACTAAAAACAACTTAAGAATCCCGTGCTTGTCTTCTTCACCGCTTGCACACTTGACCCTCTCATTTTCTTGACTCGCCTGAGCTTTAATACTGATAATTGCTTCCACCGTCCATTCTTATCACGCCACGAACGCTTCTTAAATAACTCATTTCAACTCCTCAGCTCCTTGACCTTTACTTTACATGACGCACCCAAGTCTCATCTGCATATGTGATGGTTGGTGCAATTATCTCCTCATGCAGCTCATTTTCACATCCATCATCTGTGTTTAACTTTTTGTTCTTATCCTTTGCGTTCACCTGTTTACTTGTACATATCCTCATTCCATTCGCATACCTTATAATGTTTCCTAATCCCTCTCTCATTAACTTACCCTCGTGCCATTTAAACCTCTCTTGAACTTCGCTCTCGATATCTTTCTTTTTTTTTATTCTCCTTACCTCACTTGCTTTTCTCAAATATTCATCTTACATATCTCACTAACTCTAAATTTCCATCATCCTACTCATCTCTCATTCTAATCAGTGCTTTCCTCTATTCATTCAAATCTTAATATTTATCAAACGCATTTTTCAAACATTCCCTCATCGATCTGCAACTTTGTATCATCCCTCACCCATTCCACTTTCAATCTTCCATTCATCCCACTCCTATTTCTTCCACACGCACATCTTCTCTCCCTTTCTCCCAACCCAGTGTGCTTCTTTCCCTCCTTCAAGGCAGCCTAGACTCGTCTGCCTTGTCCTTCTTAATGCCTCAATTAGACGCGAGGAAAGAATGGTCTCACTAAACGCTACGAGGAAAGGAATAATTGTCCACCCCACCCTCTTACCCTCGCCCTCGCTCTCTCTCTCTCTCTCTCTCTCTCTCTCTCTCTCTCTCTCTCTCTCTCTCTTCTAACTCGTCCTTCCCCCTCCTCCTCCCTGAGCCCTTCCGCCGCTGCCACCTGAGGGACGCCCAGTAATTAATGAGTCCCCAGGTGAGCTTCCCACAGTGGCGGCGTATTTCTTGTGGCTTTCACGCTCCCGCCAGTAATTCTGAACGAGGGTACGAAGGGAACTTGTTTCTTGCTGTTCTGAGGCTTGAGGAAACAGAGGAACGAGTGTGTGTTTACTGTAAGTTGTGGTATGCACAGTTTAGACTCTTGAAGACACAGGGGAAAAGTGTATACGTGGTTGTAGGTTTCTTTTATTCAGTTAGAGATACTTATATATGGCAAAACGTAATGTGTATTTCTCTACTTACTTGAACTATGAAGGAATGGAGTGTGTGCTTATCTGAACAAATGAAAATAAAGGAAAACAACCAACTACATAACTTTTAGATTTATATTAAGTGGAGAAAAACTCAAAGTAAAATTTAAAAACTATTTGGAGTCTGTAGAACTTCAAATTTTATACTCTATAGAGATGGAAAAACCATGTATTGAATTAATTTTAGAATGAAAGATTTGTGTTAAGCTTGCGTTGTCTTCCCTTTATATGTTTTGTTTTTTTCTTGTGCGTGATTTATCAGTCTTGAAGTTGTGGATGTTTGTTAGCTATAGCATCCTAAGTGTGTGTGTGTGTGTGTGTGTGTGTGTGTGTGTGTGTGTGTGTGTGTGTGTGTGTGTGTGTGTGTGTGTGTGTGTGTGTGTGTGTTTCACTGTTTGATCTGCTGCAGTCTCTGACGAGACAGCCAGACGTTACCCACGGAACGAGCTCAGAGCTCATTATTTCCGATCTTCGGATAAGCCTGAGACCAGGCACACACCACACACCGGGACAACAAGGTCACAACTCCTCGATTTACATCCCGTACCTACTCACTGCTAGGTGAACAGGGGCTACACGTGAAAGGAGACACACCCAAATATCTCCACCCGGCCGGGGAATCGAACCCCGGTCCTCTGGCTTGTGAAGCCAGCGTTCTAACCACTGAGCTACCGGACGTGTGTGTGTGTGTGTGTGTGTGTGTGTGTGTGTGTGTGTGTGTGTGTGTGTGTGTGTGTGTGTGTGTGTGTGTGTGTGTGTGTGTGTGTGTGTTTTAGACTTCATTTATATGTTTTTCTCTATAATTCGTGTCTGCTTTTAGCGGGAACACTCTTCTATTCATTTCTTTTCATTCGGTACTCTATTTTCATTTTTCAATTTCTTATCACAAACATATTTCTATTTTTCAATTAATCAACTTCTGCTTCGAAAGATGAGAGTAAAAAGAATATATTGCAGTCCATTCTCAACCCTTTCGTTTTTACTTAATTCTCTTATTCTGAAATATTTCCCTCGAGTGCTATTGTACAAATCATTACTAAGTGTATACATTACTTGTCTTCCTCCTCCTCTTCGTTCTCTTCTTCCTTCTCCTCACAACCATCTTTTTATATTTTTTCCTTCCTAAGCGTCATTAATACCTTCTCATCATTACCATACTCATATCATCCTCTCAAGACCACCCTCTAACACTACGCTTTCACTGCCTTATACATGCAGTTACTCATGCTCATGTCCACACAGCCTCACATCCTCACATTCTCACTCCGCCACGACGCCACGCCCTCACGCCACACCTGGATAAGATGCACCTGATGGGCCACGAAATGCTCGAAAATTGGTGTTTTCTTGGGGAAAACAAAGCCGTTAGGTCTGGAAGAGGCTTTTCGCGCCAGACACACACACACACACACACACACACACACACACACACACACACACACACACACACACACACACACACACACACACACACACACACAGGCACATTATATTAACTTTAGATTACCTCTAGCACAATTGTCTCTCGAAAACAACTTATGAAATGGGATAATTAAAAAGAAAACCTAGGTGTAATCCACCAACTAAATGGTAACTGTCTTTTGTTCCTAAGTAGACAATGACCGTCACAAGATTCTGCAATCTATCCCACAAAAAAAAAAAAAAACACATATTAACGAGAACTGAGTCATCTAACTTCCTAGGTGATTTTTTTTTTTTTTGGTAGGTGAAATTAACCGATTGACTGACGATGTCGCTGATCAGTGAATGAAATAATCATTAACAGACATTTAATTTTTACTGAGAAACATTTACTGATATTTTTCCTTCACATGTAGTTTTATTTAGAATATATTTAGTTGTATAGGGAAAATATTTTTACATACGTATATAAAACAAATATAACACACTAATGGTAAGATTTTTCATTCTTCACACCATAATTCTTCTTTTTTATATTAAATCTGCAATACTTCAGAAATATCTCCCTTTCATACAAAAAAAAAAAAATAATAACCCAGTGACGCTTCATAAGACTTGTTTGTGTGCGAGCAATGATCGGGGGCGGGTGTCTCCAGTGAGCGGACGAGCCGCGGGACCTTCACACACAAACACACACGCGGTCATTTCAGGATTAACTCTAAAAATAGCGCTGCACCTGAACTACAATTGGTGACCGCTGCGTGAGTCACATCTATACCTGGCTCCTTCTCGCGACGCGCCGCCCAACTCTCGCCTCACACACCGCTAATGACAGGCTGGACGCAGGAGTGACGAGAGAGAGAGAGAGAGAGAGAGAGAGAGAGAGAGAGAGAGAGAGAGAGAGAGAGAGAGAGAGAGAGAGAGAGAGAGAGAGAGAGAGAGAGAGAGAGAGAGAGAGAGAGAGAGAGAGAGAGAGAGAGAGAGAGAGAGAGAGAGAGAGAGAGAGAGAGAGAGAGAGAGAGAGAGAGAGAGAGAGAGAGAGAGAGAGAGAGAGAGAGAGAGACGATGGAACAGACAACGATAAACAAACAGAAAGAGGATACGCCCATAAATACCTTCAATATTGTATTTTAGGTCCGAATAAAAAGAATAAAACGTACACATAAAAAAATTCGCCTAACGTACTAGTAGTAGTAGTAGTAGTAGTAGTAGTAGTAGTAGTAGTAGTAGTAGTAGTAGTAGTAGTAGTAGTAGTAGTAGTAGTAGTAGTAGTAGTAGTAGTAAGTATAGTAGTAGTAGTAGTAGCAGTAGTAGTAACAATAGTAGTAGTAGTAACAGTAGAAGTAGTAGCAGTAGTAGTAGTAATAGTAGTAGCGGTAGCGGTAGTAGTAGAAGTAGTATCATCATCATCATCACAATCACTTCCCATTAAATTTTTCTTATTTTACTTCTCTGTCCAGAAACTAAAGACACAAAGACAAAAAAGAAAAAAAAAAGCAAGAGAGAGTGAAGCACGTCACTTTTGGGCTCAGTGAGTGAGTTGTGGCTGCGAGTGTGCCGATAAAATGACGGAGAGAAACCATCAGCTGGCCTGGGAGGAATTAAGGTATCACTGGAGGAGGAGGAGGAGGAGGAGGAGGAGGAGGAGGAGGAGGAGGAGGAGGAGGAGGAGGAGGAAGGCCATATCTTGATGACCCCCAGATCCCGCCGGGGAGTCAGTGGGATGAAGGAGTGGCCAGGATGAATAATGTTGATGCGGAGAGGTAGAGGGATGGCAGGAACGTGTGCTTGAGAGAGAGAGAGAGAGAGAGAGAGAGAGAGAGAGAGAGAGAGAGAGAGAGAGAGTCTACATTTGCCTCACTTTAACATCACTCCATTACAACTCACCGCGTCACCTCATCTCGATAGCTTTCACCCCACGTGAAGACCCATCCTACCTCGCTCTCGTCCTCGCCCACGTCCTCGTCTCCAATAAACCCCTTACCTATCTGCATCGCTGGCCGAGGATTGCAAAATGATAAATAAAACTAAAAACTCACGGCCCGCTTGCGTAAATCAGGCAAATGGACGCCCTTGAATGAATGAGCGGGACACAAATCACGGAAAGTAACGGACAGCAGAGTAAAGAAGAGAAGCATTGTGTACTTCAGATTATTCCTTCACGCCTCGCTTCGCCGCTCCACGCAGACTCATACCATCACCTTGATAGGAACTTTTTACTATGTAGTGTTCCCCGTAAGTGGTCAATCCGGAAACAAAGCTACAGGAAAGAAAAGAATGGATAAGCTGAATACATTGTCTAAAGTACTCGATAAGAATTTGTTAGCTGTGTATGAGTAGCCATAAGTCTCCTTTGATAGCCACTACGAGGTTGTTTGGGATAAGTTACACTAAAAGAAGATATTAATGAGACTAATAAGGAAAGAAGAGATGACGACGACAAGGACAACAGTGAGAAAGATAAGGAATCAAAAATTATATAAGAAAAAAATAAGATATTTACGAGAAACAATAAACAAGAAAGATAAAATGATAACAAGTAGAATGCCGATGAGATGAATGACGAAGAGGACGAAGAAGCAAATAAATAAGAAAGAACTAAACAGATGATACAAGAGAAGAGTGAACAAAACGCGGAGGAAGAGAACAATGATGAAGAAAGGGAAAATAACACAGCTTAGAAAAATAAAGAGGGAAGAAAAGAGAGAAGTGAGAATAAGAGGGAGAGAAAAGAGATTGGTAGAAGAGGAGGAAGAGGAGGAGGAGGAGGAGGAGGAGGAGGAAGAGGAGGAGGAGGAGGAGGAGGAGGAGGAGGAGGAGGAGGAGGAGGAGGAGGAGGAGGAGGAGGAGGAGGACGAGGAGGAGGAGGAGGAGGAATAACCGTGGTATCCAGCTGAGAGGGCCAAGGCAGGGACTGAAGTGAGACTCATCTTAAGACAGTATAGCTTTTTTTCATTAATCTTTCATATCTCTCTCTCTCTCTCTCTCTCTCTCTCTCTCTCTCTCTCTCTCTCTCTACTACTACTACTACTACTACTACTACTACTACTACTACTACTTACATTACTACATCTACTAATTCTAAAGACATCATTAAAATTTTGACACAAAGAACCTTTAAAAGAAAATCTAGTGAAGAAAAAAATACCAGATGACGGATTGGAAGATAAAAACGCGAAGAAAATTTTATGAAGTAAGAATAAAGAAAAATAATGAAGAGAGACAGATAGAAAAAAAATATATAAATGAGGATGAAACAGAGGATAGAAATATGATGAGAGAATTAGAAAAGGAGAAACAAACCAGTTGATGGAGGAGCGGCGTCTAGAAGGAAGGAATTATAACAGTTAATGATCCAACCCAAGAAAATAAAGAAAAACATGATAAAAAAAAGATGAAAAAAACGTGAAAAAAAAAAACAGAAGACATTCACATATCGATACGCCTTTGAGAATTTACATCATAACTCCTCAAGACAAAGGAAAGATTGAAAAGGTATCGATGAAATATTGAAGGAAATTAAGACTTATGTATTCAGAAACGCTTTGCTCTCTCACTACGACAGTTTTCAAGGCCACAGAGACAACTAGCCAGTTTTTCAAGACATTTTTCTCCTTATGACACAAACACGCACGTAAAACAGAGAGAAAAAAAGAAAAGACAATCACCTTTCAAAATGATCGACAATTACTTTTCAAAATGATCCCAAAACAACACACATTGATATAAAACAGTGAACAAAAAAGCACCTAACTACTTCGATAATAAAGAAAAAACAATCAGACACACAAACGCACATGCAAAAGGAGAGAAAAAAATATATATCTTTCAAAATGATCGGCAATTACTTTTCAAAATGATCCCAAACCAGACACATTGATATAAAACAGTGAACACAAAGCACCTAACTGTTTCGATAATAAAGAAAAACAATCAGACACAAACACACATGCAAAAGAGAAAAAAATATATATCTTTCAAAATTATCGACAACTACCTTTCAAAATGATCTCAAACCAGACACATTGATACAAAACAATGAACACAAAGCATGAGACTACTTAGATAATAAAGAAAAATAAACAGACACAAACACACATGCAAAAAGAGAAAAAAATATATATATCTTTCAAAATTATCGACAACTACCTTTCAAAATGATCTCAAACCACACTTGTTGATATAAAACAGTGAACACAAAGCACCAAACTACTTCGATAATAAAGAGAGACACACAAACACACACATAAAAGAGAGAGAGAGAGAGAGAGAGAGAGAGAGAGAGAGAGAGAGAGAGAGAGAGAGAGAGAGAGAGAGAGAGAGAGAGAGAGAGAGAGAGAGAGAGAGAGAGAGAGAGAGAGAGAAACAATCACCTTTCAAAATTATCCCAAACCACACACAACGATATGTAACAGTGAACACAAAGCAGGAAACTACTTCGATAATGAAGAAAACCACACAAACACACAAACACATGCAAAAAGAGAAGAAAAGGGCAAAATTACCTTTCAAAACGATCTAGAACCAAATACACTGATAAGAAATAGTGAATATGGAACGAAGGCACGCCAAATTACTTCAATGATAACAAAAATCCCTGGAGCGCTGTCAGGGGAAGCAGCCACAACAAAAGGAGGAAAAAAGAAGGAGAGGAAAGAAGAATGAAAGAAAAAAGTGAGGCTCGGCTCGGGCTGTTGTGAGCCTCTGTCTGATATATGAGTCACCCCCGGGGACCTTTCATCACCTCTCTCTCTCTCTCTCTCTCTCTCTCTCTCTCTCTCTCTCTCTCTCTCTCTCTTCCTGTTTTGTTATATCCATTTTTTTGCTATCATTGTTTTATTGTTAATGATTTATTCTCTCTCTCTCTCTCTCTCTCTCTCTCTCTCTCTCTCTCTCTCTCTCTCTCTCTCTATCTATCTATCTATCTATCTATCTATCTATCTATCTATCTTTCTATCTATCTATCTTTCTATCTATCTTTCCTTCTCTCCCTCTCTCTCGTTCATTTTGATTCCCATCTTTGTATTTGCTTATGATTTATGGTAAAGCCTTCCTGTATGTTCTTTCTCTGTTTTTATCTCCTCACTCTTCCTTTCCTTTGGTAATGCTTCGTGAAATTCTGGTGGTATTTCGTGCATTTTGAAACATGATAGGAATTGCTCTTTGCATAATGTATTTTTTGGCACCCTATGAGCTTTGGATAGGAGGTGCAATTTGCTGTTCTCCCATCTAAGTATTAATCCCTTGAGTACCGTGACGCGTTTCCATATTCCTTCTGCTTACTATTCGGTGATTTTATACAGCCTCAGAAACTTATGGGGTAATTAAAATCGTGAAGACTGTGGCCATTGATCTTCTGACTTCCATAAATCCTTCCTAATGTCAATAAAATAGTCCAATCGTACACAAATCTCAAGGTAAAAATGTGTCCCAATGTTCAAGGGGTTAAAGATTCTGTAACTACGCTATTCTACATTATTATTTGGTGATTTTATACAGCTTCAGAAACCTAAGTGTGGATTAAAACAGTGGACTCTGAGGCTATTAACCTTCTGACCTTCATAAGCCCTTCCTAATGCCAATAAAATAGTCCAATCGTACACAAATCTCAAGGTAAAAATGTGTCCCAGTATTGAAGGGGTTCAACGTATTTTTAAGAATGATTTCCACCGAGTCTTTCGGTGTTTGTGTATAGATTAATAATACCACAGCAGTTATTTTCTCTTCGCCGTCACTGCTCTCTCATCTAGACATTACGAATTACGTTAATTAATTTTTTTATACCATGTGGCCTTTTCACGGAAATTTATGGGCTAAAGGGGATACCTTTTGTAGTACCTCCCATCTCAAAGCCCACCCGCTAGAAAACCGTTGCCCCGAATGAGGAACCCCAACCTACACTCAGACCGCGGATAGGATTCGAACCCGTGCGCTTGGAGACCCCTCGGACCCCAAAGCACGTATGGTTCCACTGTACCACGGCAGCATCATTTGTTTTGGTGCTTGTATATTGTTTCATTATACTCATTACACTATTACGGCTTTTCTTCAGCATCAACGGAAGGTGTAATTCAAGGTTGTCTGGATATTATAGAAGGAGTTTTGGAATTGTTTGCCTAGAGCCCTAGATGGTTTTGACATTTCCGTATTGATCAGTCATCATAGAGCTAGCCTTTCTAAATTCCACTTTATTTTCATTCTAATTAGTGGTGTTTCTTTCCAATATCCTGATTACCTGGCCGCTATTGCTTATATTGTAATTGTTCTCTTTTCCTTTCATCCGCAGCCACGATCATCTCCATTCGTTTTTTTTTTCTTATCTATGTCCTACTTTTTTATCCTATCATTATCTCCAATTTTGTCATCATCTACTGCTTCATCATCAAGTAATCATCTTTGCCTTCTTCTCGATATTCTTTTTTTATCTATCTCCTTCCTTTTTTTTCATTATCCTATCATTATTTTCAGTTTTGTCATCATCTACTGCTTCATCATCAAGTTTCCGGCTTTTCCTTCTTCTCGATATTCTTTTTTTTATCCATCTCCTTCCTTTTTTTTTTATCCTATCATTATTTTCAATTTTTGTCATCATCTACTACTTCATCATCAAGTAATCGCCTTTTCCTTCTTCTCGATATTCTTTTTTCTTCAGCCTCTGTCTTTCCTTGCTATCTTATTTACATCTATTAATCTTACTTATATGAATGTCTTTCTCCTCCTCCACTTTTCTTCTTCTTTCTCTCATATATTTACTTATTTTCTCTTCTTACGATAATTTCCATTCAAGTTTTTTTTTCTCTTATGTCTTTTCCTGTTTCTTTGGTCATTATCTTATCATTATTTTCATTATTGTTATCATCTACTTCCCTTATCATCATCATCATCAAGCTTCCGTCTCTTGCCTCTCTGGCCTCGCTTTCCCGGTGTGTGGAGTGTGTTGTGGTCTCAGTCCTACCCGAAGATCGGTCTATGAGCTCTGAGCTCGCTCCGTAATGGGGAAGACTGGCTGGGTGACCAGCAGGCGACCGAGGTGACTTGCTTCTTCTCAATATTCTTTTTTTCTTCTGCCTCGGTCTTTCTTTGCTATCTTATTTACTTCAATTAATCTTATTCATATAAATATCTTTCTCGCCTCCTTTTTTTTATCTACTTCTTCTGGTTCTCTCTCTTATTTTTACTTATTTTCTCTTGTTACAGTTATTTTTTTCTTGCTGTGTTCTTTTTCTTACGTAATTTGATCTTCTTCCTCATTCTTTTATTCTAATTCTATTCATATCATTCTTCTCCTTCACTCTCTTTTCTCTTTTTCCTCGTCTTCCTTTTGTTTTCTTGTTTTTTTTTCTTCTTCTCATCTTCCTTCACTGACTTAATGTAATTTTCCTTCTCATTCTTTCTTTTTATTTTGTTTAGGGAGGGATTGGCATAGTGGATAAGGTGGTGAGCATGGGATCGGGCAGACGTCCACGCGTAGGTTCGAATCCCACCACGAACAGCCTTAAAACACTTTGCTATTTGTCGAGTGGTTTAAAGTTACCTACATGTCACCATGATACCCAGGTTCTAGGTGGTTACACTCAAGATGAGTTCGGGCGGTGATATGGACCCTAATATGGGTACCACTATAAATAAAATTGCCTGCGCCACTAACGGGCGGAAGCTGAACAGCGCTTCCTATACACTCTTCAAGTGTACCTACAGGCGCTATAGGCCTTAACGTAAAAAATTAAAAAAAAGAAAAAAAAAATTCTTCTCCTCTCACCTTCTCTTCCACGTTTCCCATTATATCACTTTTTCATTCTTACATCATCATTCTTATTCACCTCCACGTATTCCTTCTAATCTCTTTTACATTCTTTCACCATCATTTCACCATTTCTATTCACCTCCTTTGCCACCATCGCTCTCCAACATTTCCATCACCATCGCCTTCACCGTCGACACAACAGGCTTACGCACACCATTATTGACACACAGCCTTCTCGTACATCAAGTGCTAGTAACGTCCCAGAGAAGCCGCCACAGTGAAGGCATGACACGGCTGTCCTCACTCACTCCCTCTATCGACGCTTAGCTACAGGTAAGAAAGGCAGCGGGACACATAATGACACAAGAAAGTTATAGTATGGAGTGAATGATTTTTGGTGGTGTTGGAAGAGGAGGAGAGAGAGAGAGAGAGAGAGAGAGAGAGAGAGAGAGAGAGAGAGAGAGAGAGAGAGAGAGAGAGAGAGAGAGAGAGAGAGAGAGAGAGAGAGAGAGAGAGAGAGAGAGAGAGAGAGAGAGAGAGAGAGAGAGAGAGTGTGTGTGTGTGTGTGTGTGTGTGTGTGTGTGTGTGTGTGTGTGTGTGTGTGTGTGTGTGTGTGTGTGTGTGTGTGTGTGTGTGTGTGTGTGTGTGTGTGTGTGTGTGTGTGTGTGTGTGTGTGTGTGTGTGTGTGTGTGTGTGTGTGTGTGTGTGTGTGTGTGTGTGTGAGACTCTTCTATTGTAAGGTTGAAACATGTCATCTCTCTCTCTCTCTCTCTCTCTCTCTCTCTCTCTCTCTCTCTCTCTCTCTCTCTCTCATTTCCTACTTATTTTCTTCTATTTTTGCTTTTACATTTATCGTATTCTTTCACATTTTTTGCTTCCTATATTTATTTCTCATTCTCTTCCTCATCTTAATATTATTCCACTTTCTCCTCTTCCTTTGGCACTTAATCTTCCTAGTCCCTACTTTTCTTACTACTACTACTACAGCTAATACCACTACTACTTCAGCCACTACCACCATAAACTACAACTCTTCACACCAAAACAATACACCTACACCACCTCACCATTTCCTTCCCATTCCTTCTGTCCTCTCTGCCTCCTACCGCCGCTTGGAAGGTCGACGAAGCAAGGCAAGGCAAGGCAAGACAAGACAAGACAAGACAAGGCAAGGCAAGGCAAGGGAAGGCAAGGCAAGGCAAGGCTAGGTAAGGCTATGTAAGGTAAGACAAAGCAAGGCAAGGCAAGGCAAGACAAGACAAGACAAGGCAAGACAAGCCAAGGCAAGACAAGACAAGGCAAGGCAAGGCAAGGCAAGGTAAGGTAAGACAAGGCAAGGCAAGGCAAGGCAAGGCAAGGCAAGGCAAGGCAAGGCAAGACAAGACAAGGCAAGGCAAGGGAAGGCAAGGCAAGGCAAGGCAAGGTAAGGTAAGACAAGGCAAGGCAATGGAAAGCGAGGCTGGGCGAGGCGAAGAGAGGCGAGGCAAGGACGGAGGAAGGAACAAAAAAAAGGGACACAACCGATGCATCATTTTGAACCAATATCGGGATCTTGACCAGAATGGGCGGCTTTGCATCCCTATGAGGGGAAGAATGGGGCTAGGAAGGAGAGAGGGAGAGAGGGAGAGACGGGGAGAGAGAGTGGGGGAGGAAGGGCAGGGTAAAGGAGAATGAGGGTGTGAGTGACGGAATGGAGAAAGAGAGAAGGGATGGGTAGAGGTTGGCAAGGAGGGAGAGACTGGACAGTGTGAAGGAGAGGAGGAGGAGGAGGAGGAGGAGGAGGAGGAGGAGGAGGAGGAGGAGGAGGAGGAGGAGGAAGAGGAGGAAAAGCAGAAGAAAGGAAAGGAGAATAAAATGAAAATAAAATCAAAGAAGAAAAAAAGAGAAGATAAGAAAAAGGAGAAATAAAAGAAAGAAAAAAGAAAAGAAAAGAAAAAAAAGAAATTGAAGAAAAAAAGAAAAAGAAGAAGAAAATAAATAACAAGAAAAACAAAAATGAATAACAACGCTACCACCACCACCACCACCACCACCACCACCACCACCACCACAACAACAACAACAACAACAACAACAACAACAAGGAAAATCGAGAAACATCAATATAAATAAAGGAGGATGAAAGAAAAGATGTCAAGAAAGGAAAAATAGGAGGGAAGAGAAATGAACGAGAGGAGGAGGAGGAGGAGGAGGAGGAGGAGAGAGGAGAAGAGAGAGAGAGAGAGAGAGAGAGAGAGAGAGAGAGAGAGAGAGAGAGAGAGAGAGAGAGAGAGAGAGAGAGAGAGAGAGAGAGAGAGAGAGAGAGAGAGAGAGAGAGAGAGAGAGAGAGAGAGAGAGAGAGAGAGAGAGAGAGAGAGAGAGAGAGAGAGAGAGAGAGAGAGAGAGAGAGAGAGAGAGGGAAAAATGAGTAAAGAGGAGGGGTGTGAACGAAAGGGGGTGAGGAATAGTCTTGGAAATGTGGTCAGTTAGATGATGGGAATGATAGGGAGGAGGAGAAGTAACGAGGAGGAGAGAGGCAATGACAGGAAGAGGGAGAGGGAGAGAATGAACACAGGAGAGAAAGAGGGAGAGGGAGGGAGAGAATGAAGATAACGTTGCGAGATGAAGGGATGAAAGAAAGGTGAATAATGTGGTGAAAGAGAGAGAGAGAGAGAGAGAGAGAGAGAGAGAGAGAGAGAGAGAGAGAGAGAGAGAGAGAGAGAGAGAGAGAGAGAGAGAGAGAGAGAGAGAGAGAGAGAGAGAGAGAGAGAGAGAGAGAGAGAGAGGACAAACAATGGTATCAAATATAAGAAAAATCAATACTCTAAAACAAAACAACTGTTAAGAAAAGAAAAAAATGTAAAAAGAAAAGAAAATATTAATAAATATATCAAAAGAACGGAGGAAAACTTTCAACTTCCTATGCAAACACAACACATTACTAGAGATGTACCGATGCATCGGTATCGGTATCGAAATCGGCGGTATCGGCCCAATTTTTGAGTATCGGTATCTGTATCGGTATCGGCTTATCTAATGCCGATACTTCCGATACCTAAAAGGAATTTACTACTTAGTGATATATTCGATATAAGATATTGATGATACCAAATTAATATAATACGGCGTATTAAGTTTCCGTGGTGATTACCGTATGTCATAGAATACTGTTTTCTGTGGTAATAAGCCACAACCTCTAAATTGGCCGTGTATGAAACGCGTATAGGCTGAACTCCGGCATCCTGTCACACGGTCGGTCATGAGTCACCACGCATTCTCACTGTCTCTCAGTCAGACGCTGCTCCTCCACCCACACAAAGTTCACACAGGTGAAAAGCTTATGTTTTTGAACTATAATCTAAGAATGTCAAACATCAGATATTGAGAATCCAACAAAAATTTGATTTATATATATATATATATATATATATATATATATATATATATATATATATATATATATATATATATATATATATATATATATATATATATATATATATATATATATATATATATATATATATATATATATATATATATATATATATATATATATATATATATATATATATATATATATATATATATATATATATATATATATATATATATATATATATATATATATATATATATATATATATATATATATATATATATATATATATATATATATATATATATATATATATATATATATATATATATATATATATATATATATATATATATATATATATATAGTTAGGCATTTTGCATTATTGTAAATAACAGCATATTCTTATTTGATTTATAATTAACAGTGGTAGTGCTAGCCTTTTCCAAGATATCATACTGGAATAGGTGGAAGCTCGAATTATATATGTATATTAATTTTAATGCAAGTTTAATTTTTGAGTTACTTGTGTTAACCTAAGGATGTAAAAATTCCATAACTAAGAAAGTAACGATTCTGTTTTGTAATCATGTGCATTGTGTATAATTTGTTGCATATTAATTATTTAAGATCATAGCAATACACTAGAAATTTAGAATAAACTAAACTTTTTCTATTTAATTGAAAAGATTAGGTGAAAGCTCATTTTTCTGAATTGGTCTACTAATGTCTAATGAATTAATATCAAAGGATGTCAGATTTAATTAAAGAGAAACATACACAACAAAATGAGTTTCTTTTGCTAATATTTTGTGTCTGTTTTACAATTTTAATAATTTTAAAAATATTTTTGATTGCCAAATTATCGTCAATAAAATTAAAAATGAAAATGCACAAGACCAAATGGTCGCTAAAGGAGTAAGAAGTAAGAATTTAAAATAACTGACAAGAATCAGAAGACTGAGAAGATATTCATTCCAATTACTGAGTAATTTACCTTTGCAAATGGCTTCAAAAAGCTTCTAGAATTGCTCCTATTTCACAAACGTTCTCAGAAGGACTTCCAGCATCCCCAAAACAAAGCCTCCCATCTGATAACGCTCGCCGTCCACCAACTCATCCTGGTGTCCAGTGCCGTAATCACTATAAGTAGTAATATCGGTATCGGTGGTTTCGGTATCGGTAGTAGTATCGGTATCGGCCCAAGTAGGTGGTATCGGTATCGGTATCGGAATCGGCCAAAATTTTGGTATCGGTACATCTCTACACATTACCACACCAGAAAGCACCTATACCCTTCCTTATAACCAATACTATAACTGCCTCCATATGATTTTGCTGCAGCGCCATGACTCCAGTATTCAGTATCACATCGTACAGAAAACACAAAATCAATAAATAACTTTTAGTAACTCTAGATCATGCTTCTCTTTCTCCAGTACTACAGCTTGACCTTCTATAAGACTACATAGCGCTGTAGATAGGGGAATAGAAGCGAGGACAGTAAAGAACATCAAAGAAGGAGAGGAAGGGAAAAAGAATCTATACTGACGCAAAAAAAGGAAAAAATTAAGAGAAGGGAAAATATAAGATAGTATGTAATTAATTTAAATAACCTATCATGGATCTAAATAAATGTAGGCTATAATATTTGAAAATCATTGCAGTTAACCCCGTACGCTTATCAAAAACCAGCACAGTCAAAGTTGAGAAAGAAATGAACACTATTCCTACTTTAACTCTATACGTTTTGGAATCTGTTGTCTTATTCTTCTGCTGTTTTTGCTGTTTTCTTACACTCACGTACAAGGAGCCTTCAGTTATATCTGTCCTTTGCATCTCTCCTCTATGACTCAAATTATTCAAAGTTCTCATGCAAGTTCATCTCTCCATTTCACTCCCTGCCCTTCCTTCGATATTCTTCCCCCATCTAGTTGACAGCTCTGATCTTCTTCCCTCATCTTCTACACATCTACACTAATCCCTTTAATTCTCCTAGGAAAACTATCACACTGACCACTACTTCAAGACAGGAAGGAGAAACAAGCATTACTTCCACTCTAGACATTTCACTTTGTTCACGCCCCGCCTCACTTCTTCCGCCGTCCGCTGCCTGTCTCCCCACGCTACCCGCACTCTAGTAACGCGGGGAGGCGAGGAGTGGTCAGAGGAGGCGATGGAGGGAAGGCCGCGCTGTGGACTCCCCGCCAGGCCACAAAGCATCATCCATCCCCCACCGCCCACGCTCCAACAACGCCCAACAATGACCAGGGCGGGGATGGGCAAGTGGTGGCGCCTCTTGTTCCCACACACACACACACACACACACACACACACACACACACACACACACACACACACACACACACACACACACACACACACACACACACACAAGTTGACGAATGGACGGGAGGGAAGGAAAAGGGATTGGGAAAAAGGGGAAAAGGGGAAACAGAGAGAGAGAGAGAGAGAGAGAGAGAGAGAGAGAGAGAGAGAGAGAGAGAGAGAGAGAGAGAGAGAGAGAGAGAGAGAGAGAGAGAGAGAGAGAGAGAGAGAGAGAGAGAGAGAGAGAGAGAGAGAGAGAAATTCATATCTTAGTTCTTCGAATATATTAGATGCTCCTTTTTATATACTTGTCTACAACAATAACAACTACTAGTACTGCTACTATTATTTCTACTACTACTACTACTACTACTACTACTACTACTACTACTGCTGCTGCCACTACTACTACTACTACTACTACTACTACTACTACTACTACTACTACTACTACTGCTACTACTGCTACTACTACTACTGTTATACTAGAACTGTAATATAAATTAAAAAGAAATACTTCCGCAGAGAGAGAGAGAGAGAGAGAGAGAGAGAGAGAGAGAGAGAGAGAGAGAGAGAGAGAGAGAGAGAGAGAGAGAGAGAGAGAGAGAGAGAGAGAGAGAGAGAGAGAGAGAGAGAGAGAGAGAGAGAGAGAGAGAGAGAGAGAGAGAGAGAGAGAGAGAGAGAGAGAGAGAGAGAGAATTACCATGTTAGCGGGACACTCTTACTACACTTTTAGCAGCCATGGGAAAAGTTTGGTGAGGCGAGAGGAAGGAAGTGGTGGCGGCGCGCGGGCCTTGGGTACCTGCGGCAGAGGGGAGGCTCCACACCGCCCTTCCTAATTGAGGCTCCCGGACAAGTTCACATTATTGGAGCCTCGAGCTGGCGAGCCCAACTTGCTATCAAAGACTCAGCCACCTCTCCCTCCCCGCCATCCCAACCACGTGGCCTGATGAACCAGAAGTATTCGCACTAGATCTCACAGGGATAGAAAATTGGCTAAGTTGTCTTTAGTGTCCAGGGTAAGTAATGTTTCTGGAGATGCGTGAGTGGGATGGGAAGGAGAGTGTGTGTGTGTGTGTGTGTGTGTGTGTGTGTGTGTGTGTGTGTGTGTGTGTGTGTGTGTGTGTGTGTGTGTGTGTGTGTGTGTGTGTGTGTGTGTGTGTGTTTAAATTCTTTTTTATTCTCATCCTTCGCACAGTTTGTCGATCACTACCAGAGCGGTCTCACGGTACCACTTTATCTCTCAGGCTATGGTGCTTGCTAGGAGCGAGGGCCGGGGAGTCCTGGCACCATCACATTAATAAAACTAGTCTTACCTTCTTAATGTTTACGAAGGTTCCTATTGCACGTGGGAAGCAATGAGGAACTGAGAATATTTGACCAGAGAGGAAGATTACTGTTGGTTGAACAATGACAATGTTTCCGAAGATAATCTGGAGAAAGAAAATTACCTCTGCTTATTTTTTCCTCTACATACTGACAGTTTTTAAAGCTAACAGTAAATCGAGTTTATCCTTTTGGAAACTGAGACCTGCGTTATGTTATTAATGAGTAAGGGATGCCGGCAAAAGAAATGAGAGAATATTGCCATTCCCTATAAAATGTTCTTCGTGATGACCATTCTAAATAAAATCAGTGTACACGAGCATCATGACAAAATCGTGAATGAAATCTGAATATCATCCTCTAATGTCAACACACACGTCCCTGCATTTCAGTTCATGATGCTCTGCCAGTACACTCTTGCTTCTCAATCTCTCTCTCACTTCCATCAGCGGATTGCTAGTAGTGTGCCTTACTTCTTTTACTAGCACGCGTTTCCCAGGCTTTCTTATCGTTTCGTCCCTCGTCTTGTCTAACACTTTTGAGATTATTTTTCCTATTTACTTCCATATGTTCCCTTGATCTATTCTTGGTATGTATGTAATCACTTTCTCTTTCTTGCTCACTATTTTCTTTTCCCATCAATTGATAATACCTTTCGGTTTTACGCCTCCAAAAACTTTTCTTCTACCTTCCATACACATATTCTTTCATCCATCTATACATCCTCCTCTTTTAACTCCTCCTACATACTAAACATTTTACCTCTTCTTTCCCTATGAATCTTCTGCATCTATTTTCCATTATTTGATATTCTATTCCTCTCTCTTGTAAACATCTTTCTTTAGCTACCACTCTTCCACACGGCTTCCTCTTCTACACATAACTAAAACATCCAGAGTCCCTTGTCTTCCATTCTTCTACACACTAACGTCTCCAATACGTAACCAAAATCTCCAGGGTCTCCTCTCCATTCCTTCACACTTCCAGTTCTTCCCCTGACCAAGGCCTCCAAATCCCCGTCTCTTGTACTCTCCTGCACATGCTCATCTTCACGTAACCAAGCAAACGCAAGTTCCGCCAAGACCTCCTAAGTCTGTCTCTAAGCCCCTTAATTCAACTCCACGCTGTCCCTGGCCTGAAGAAACCCCTTTTTTCTATAGTCCCCCACTCTTGCCCCCTTCCGTCTACGCCACGAGCCCAACCCCATCCCTGCCCCTTTCCACTCCCGTCCGTCCCCATCACCTCCTTTACCTCCTTCCCCCCCAGCAGGTCCCCCGGGTCTCCTCGCTGACGTAATGCATCACCGTCACTGGACCAATTTATCATGTGCGACGGGGGCCATTGTCACCCTCAGCCTTTTCATTATACCGGAGTGGTGAGCTTTTCTCCGCGTTTTATCGATAACTTCTCTTAATACTGATGTTTGGAGGAAGAGGATGTTATGCCGGCCAAGCTCCTATAAGGCCCAGGAGGTATAGGGGTCGAGGCCGCAATTGATCTCTAATGACTGTGCGAGTGAATACCAGGAGGGAAGTCTTTGATAAGGGAAGAATGACTCCCCGTGGAATGTTTCAAGGGGTAGGGCGTGCTTCTCTCTTCTCCTCGTGGGCTGGGGGTTTAAGAACACTTCAGGGGGTTAATGCTGCCAGTGCCCAAACGAATTAATAGCTTAGAAGGAGTCCGTAGCAAGATTTCACTCTCCCTCCCTCTCTCTCATTCTTTCTCTCTCTTTCTCCGCCAGTATATTAATCAAATTTCTCAGAAGCTTCCCTATTTTTTCTCCTTTTCTCCTCATATTTTCCGCCAAGACACGTTGGTAAGAGGACAGCGCGACGTGGAGGGGCGACTGAAGGATATGATAGGAGAAAAAAACGTTCAGAAGGAGGTTGCTGTTATTACACTGGGACGATCCTGGGAGGGAAAAAATTATCCTCCATTCACAGTGATGATGTTAAACGTTTGTGTATTGGCTCACTTTGTCTAAATAGTATAGAGAGGAGGGGGGGGGGCGTTTCTTTCCTCATCTATTTATTTATATATTTCTTACGTCCACTTACCAAAAGTAATGAGGTATGAGAGTTAATTTGAAACGTTTTGAAGGTTATGATATGTTTCTTAAGGTGAGTGTATGTACATAAGCGAGAGGGAGAGAGAGAGAGAGAGAGAGAGAGAGAGAGAGAGAGAGAGAGAGAGAGAGAGAGAGAGAGAGAGAGAGAGAGAGAGAGAGAGAGAGAGAGAGAGAGAGAGAGAGAGAGATAAGAGAGAGACACAAAAGACAAAGACAGGCAGACAGTCACAATTGGACAGAAATAAAGATAGACATAAAAGCTGCAGATAAGAAAAGCCTTGGAATATTACTAAGCTGAAGGACACAAACACTTACAGACACACACACACACACACACACACACACACACACACACACACACACACACACACACACACACACACACACACACACACACACACACACACACACACACACACACTTTAGAATTGTCTCCCTGCCTTTGCTGGAATGAATTTATACAGGAGAAGAAGTAAGAACCGTGGAAGGAGATCAGAAAATTGAGTGACATCAGAAAACATTAAACTGAAGCAATACATTGACTGACATGAAGGAGGAGGAGAAGGAGGAGGAGGAGGAGGAGGAGGAGGAGGAGGAGGAGGAGGAGGAGGAGGAGGAGGAGGAGGAGGAGGAGGAGGAGGACCAATAGAAAATAAGAGAAGAAAGAAGAGGAGAAGGAAATGAGGGAAAAAAGGAGAGTAGGAAAAAATGAATAAATGAATGAATGAAGAAAGAAGAGAGAGAGAGAGAGAGAGAGAGAGAGAGAGAGAGAGAGAGAGAGAGAGAGAGAGAGAGAGAGAGAGAGAGAGAGAGAGAGAGAGAGAGAGAGAGAGAGAGAGAGAGAGAAGTGAAATTGACGGAAGAAGGATGGAAGGAAGTTTATAAGGAAGAAAAGAAATAGGAAAAGAAACAATGTAACCAACGAACGAATAAATAAATGAATGAATGAATGAATGAAGTCACGAAATACAGGAAAAAAAAACTTAAAATACAAAACGAATAGATACAAAACGAAGAAGAAGAAAAAGAAGCAGAGACGACAAAAAAAATAAAGAAAAGACAGACAGAAAAAAAATAGACTGAGTGACCAAGAAGCAAGCAAGCAAGAAGGAGTAGAAGGAGGAAGGAGGAGGAAGAGAAGGAGGAGGGTCAAGTGGAGAAAATGAAGATGGAAGGCAGAGGGACGTGCGAGGAATGGGGATAGATGGGTGATGCTTAATTAGAAAGTAATGGGCGAGGAAGGCGCGAGCAGGGGACGAGAGCTGGAAGTGATGGAGATTACGAGCCAGGAGAAGGATGGAGCAGTGGAGAATATAGACGCAAGCTGCAGGAACAAGATACCACAAGAGTGTGATGAGAGGGTAGATGGAGGGGCCAGGAAGATGGTAATACTCGGAGGAAAGAGAGAGAAGGAAGGGACGGAGGGAGGGAAGTAGGGAAGGAGGGAGGGTGTCACAGCTGTGGAGGAGGAGTCCCCTTGAGGGAGATGATTGAGGAGTACAGGAGGAGAAGGAGGAGTAGGAGCAGGGAAGGAGCATGAGGGAGGGTGATGTAGGAGGATATAAGCATGACAGGAATGAGAGGAGGAAAAAGGGAGAAAACGTACGAGGAATGTGAAAGAAAAGGAAAAAGACCAGAATGAATGTATGTATGTATGTATGTGCATGTGTATCGTATGGTGTATAGAGGAGAAACAAACATGTAAAGGTAAAAAGCTCCAATATTGGAAATACAGAGGGAAAAGAAGGAAAAAAAGTGTAGAAAGAAAGTAAAAATGTAGTTTGCCTAGAGAAGTGTTGAAATAACCAAACAAATTATAAGTCTTTTCCTATTCGGTTTCAACACAAAATGTACAATGTTCTTTTGCTGACACAACTTTAATCGGTCGTTTTGAGCAACACTAGCTGTCCACCTGACTGTTATCACCACCACCACCACACTACCATCACCACCAATACCTCTCCTCCACCACTAGCTCCTCCACTAACACCACCATCACTACCACCTCCACCACAAACACCACCATCACCTTCACTGCCATTCCTATTACATCATAAAAATCAACATCAACACTACTACCTCCACCACTGCCATTACTGCAACCAATTGTATACCGTCAGCCAATTGCAAGTAATCTCACAACAATATCGACATGTTCCGTTACTAAATCTACTTCTACTACTACTATTGCTGCTACTACTACTACTGCTACTACTACTGTTACTACTAATACTAATACTAATACTCTTACTACTGCTACTACTACTACTACTACTACTACTACTACTACTACTACTATTACTACTACTACTACTACTATTATTACTACTACAACAACACCTTCAACTACTACTACTGCTGCTGCTACTGCTACTACTACTACTACTACTACTACTACTACTACTACTGCTACTAACGATAATAATAATAATAATAATAATAATAATAATAATAATAATAATAATAATAATAATAATAATAACACTATTACTACCACTGCTACTGTAGTTACATCGAGATAGGAGGAGGCAAGAAATGTAACTTTCCAAAGAGAGAGAGAGAGAGGAGATGGAAAAGAAGGAAAGGGCCCTGAAAGTGGTCGTCAACGGACAGGCTTCAGAGTCCCTTCCAGCGGAGGCATCAGTGCCACACGGCTCAGTCCTGAGGACCGTCTAATATCTGAGTGGACGATAATCCCTGGCAGTTGGTAGTGCTTGGAATGTCAATATTTGCTGATGATTTTACCCTTGTTTCTATCCTTGGCAAGACAGCAGGTGCTGGGA
>NC_059298.1:27256087-27258587 GCF_017591435.1 Portunus trituberculatus | reverse complement strand
CTCTGGTCTGCTTTGGTCTACTCTGGTCTGGTCTGGTCTGGTCTACTTTGGTCTACTCTGCTCTACTTTGGACTATTCTGGTCTGGTCTTCACTGGTCTACGTTGGTCTACTTTGGTTTGGTCTATTCTGGTCTACTCTAGTCTACTTTGGTCTACTCTGGTCTACGTTGGTCTACTTTACTCTGGTCTACTCTGGTCTACTGGTCTACTTTGGTCTACTCTGGTCTACTCTGGTCTGGTCCTCAAGCCCCCTCCCCTAAAACAGCCCTTTCTCCCAAAAATACCCCCAAACAGCCCCTTAAGATACCAAAAATACCCCTTAAAATATCCCCTTAAAATACCAAAAACACCCCCTAAAACTGCCCCTTTCTCTCCAAAACGCTACCAAACAGCCCCTTAAAAACACCAAAACAGCCCTAAAATAGCCCCTTAAGATACCAAAACACACTTAAAATAGCCGCTTTAATTGCCCCAAACAGCCCTGGTCTACTCTGGTCTGGTCTTCATGTCCCCAAGACCCTCTCTTCATAACGCCATCCCAAGGTCCTTCACTCTTCCTCTGCTTTTAGTGCATCAAATAACTCGAGGAGGACAATAATTTTAGATGAGTTTGCTGGTTTTCTTTCTTCCTTTCATTTTTTTTTTAGCTTTTGCCACACTGAAATTTCTCCTTTGTTTTGTCAATATACTGAGGTGTAATCTTGCCCACTGTGGTGTTCGCTTTTGTCTTCAGAGGGGCGCCTTGTGGTTCAGTGGTAAAGTGGTTGGTGTGTTAGTGTTGTGAGTTCGCAAGTTTGGTGGTGAGAGAAGCAGCGCTCTCTGGAAACCTTAAATGATGCTCTATTGTTGATTTGTTAATGCAATATTTTTTTTTCTTTGTAATTCAGCTATCATGCGTATTTATTAGTCTCTCTCTCTCTCTCTCTCTCTCTCTCTCTCTCTCTCTCTCTCTCTCTCTCTCTCTCTCTCTCTCTCTCTCTCTCTCTCTCTCTCTCTCTCTAGATCAGTGAAAGAAATATGAAAAGACTTTGCGACGTCATTTTAATTAACGTTTTTTTCTCACTTTTTGTTTTCCTTTCTTCATCTTTTCTTCATATAAGTGCCTGTGGTGTACTCAAGGCCAGTCTTCCACGAGTGTGTGCCGCCTCTATTTCTTACACATAGAAATATACTGCTATGAAATCTCAGCGCCTTACATACATGCAGTAAATTGGTATCTAAAATCCTCTCTTACTTGTATTCCTTCCTTTGTCATTCTGTCTCATCCTTCCTCCCTCACAAACATCCTTGTCCCTCTATCATCACCTCCTCCCCGTTTCTCCGTCACCACTACCACCACCTTCTCCTCTTCCTTCTCCTCCTCCTCCACTTCCTCCTTTTACTTCACCCAGACACCGGCGAATCTAAATCAGTCAGCAGGAGATAACAAGTAATTGAGTTCAGTGTTTCAGATTCATGAGTTCTTGATTCCAGACGTGATAAGAAGCGGCGGGGTGAGGGAAATGAATTGAATTAGGCCAGTCTGCTGCATGCACGCACCGCCCCGCTGACGTGTTGAATGTATTATTTCTTTTTATTGCGCTTAATTCTTTAAATTACACAAAACAAGTGAGAGAATTGCCTGTAATTTTCGTTCAAAATAAACAGATTTATGGTTAAAAAACTACTGGCTTATCAAGAAACCCTTCAGTAAACCTTGAGTTAGTTTACATATTCTTTGTTTTCACTGTTAACTAATAAAATTGCATATGAAGGCAGAAAAAAATAAATAGATACTAAAGCTACTGAAAGTATTGTATATATCAAAAGCAAAGTACTTCACAGTTCTTCTCACTCGTGTCAATATACAGGACATTACCACCCTTCAATACTGAGACACATTTTTATCTGATTTTTGGGTATGATTAAACGATTATATTTCCATTAGCAAGGGTCTATGGAGGTCAGAAGATTAATTACTCCTCACACGAGTTTCTGAAAGCTGTGTAAAATCGCAAAAATAGTAACCAGAATGAATATGAAAAAGAGGCATGGTGCTGAAGGGGGTTAAACATGGTACTGGAAAAAAAAAAACATAAGTGAATAAACAAAAAAAAGATCAAATAAACATATTTCACTATTATTCACATTTCAGGTAGATTAAAAATAGACATCCCACACACACAAAGAGAAAAACAACTTGAAATGTAAACAGCAACAGAATTATCTGTACTTATCTCAACTACACCATTCACGAGACTAGGGATGGGTGCATTTGAAAACACGAATAAGAACTTTAAACACAGGAGTTATGCACCAATCAAACAGTAACAACACACATACACACAACGAGAGAGAGAGAGAGAGAGAGAGAGAGAGAGAGAGAGAGAGAGAGAGAGAGAGAGAGAGAGAGAGAGAGAGAGAGAGAGAGAGAGAGAGAGAGAGAGAGAGAGAGAGAGAGAGAGAGAGAGAGAGAGAGAGAGAGAGAGAGAGAGAGAGAGAGAGAGAGAGAGAGAGAGAG
>NC_059298.1:27246087-27253587 GCF_017591435.1 Portunus trituberculatus | reverse complement strand
CTCTCTCTCTCTCTCTCTCTCTCTAAGTCATCAACCTCTCCCTCCACTCTATCATCTCCTCTTCCTCTCCTTCTTCCTCCTTCGCCTTCCTCCTCCTCCTCCTCCTCACCTCCTCCTCCTCCTCCTCCTCCTCCTCCTCCTCCTCCTCCTCCTCCTCCTCCTCCTCCTCCTCCTCATGATGAACGCCGCTGGTCTCTGGCGCTTCACAGCCACATCATTCCTGGTCGTACAAGTTTCACCATTCTTCTTGATAATGGCCCCGCCCGACGCGTCCCACAGGTGACGCCGACCCACAGCTATGCACTGGGACTCGGCTCTATCTTCTTCCTCCTCTTGTTCTTCTTACTATAGTCTGTCTAGTCTAAAATACCTACTGGCTTTAAAATATATTGTAGTTTATTGATAACGTAATTGATTTGATGTGAATAATACTTGTTTTCTGTTGATCATTGCACTTATTACAAGGATAAATCACGGTTTTCCTCATGATCTGACAACCACGCATTCCCTGGGACACCATTCAGACCGAGAGCCAGGAGCCACTTTAGAGTAGAAAGACTATACCCGTGTTCCTACTCCTCGTCTTTCTCCTCCTCGTTCTTTTCTTCTTCTTCTTTTTCTACCTCCTACTCTTCCTTTTCTTTTCATTCTTGTTTCCTCTTTTTATTCCTCTTCCTCCTCTTTTTTTCTTTTCAATCTTCTCCAGCTTCATTATACTCGTTTGTCTATAGCTGTGCCTCAATAGATATTTATTTATAGAGAAAGTTATTTTGGTTTTCCTCCTCGTCCTCGTTTGCTTCCTCTTCTTCATTTTCATTATTTTTCGTTTTTTTTTTATATTCCCTCTTTGTCCCTTCTTTTCTATTTTCTGCATTATTTTCATCCTCTCTTCATTTCTTCTTCCCTTCTCACTTCTTCCATAAAGTTTCATGTTTTCTCTCTTTTTCTCCTCCTAATCCAGTTCTTTTTTTTTCGTTTTTTTTTATATTCCTTCTTTGTGCCTTTTTTCCTATTTTCTGTCTTATTTTTATCCTTTCTTCATTTCTTCTTCCCTTCTCACTTCTTCCATTACGTGTTATGATCTCCTCCTTCTCCTCTTACCCCAGTTCTTCATCCTCCTCTTCCTCCTCTCCTTCCTGTCCCTTCCTCCACCCTTCCTATTAATGTCATCAAAGCAGATAATTTTACAGGAAATTATCAAAGTTCCATTAAACGAGACCACACTATTCGGAATAAATTGAAACACACTCTCGTCAAATGAAGCCAAAATACTCCTTCAACGGATGCAGTGAAGGAAGGTGAATAACGTAATGAGGGGACACTACAATTCCTGCAGTTAATTAATCTCATGAACTATTGCGAGTCAGGTACGGTAGACGATAATGATAAGTAAAAGTGTTAGATTAAGTACGTGATGATGTTCGAAGTGAAGTGAAAATTGTAGACTCAAGTGATTGTTCAGTGTGTATATAATTCTCTCTCTCTCTCTCTCTCTCTCTCTCTCTCTCTCTCTCTCTCTGTGTGTGTGTGTGTGTGTGTGTAAGCGCCACGCATCATATCATTTAAGGGATAATGAGTATATTTACCCACTAATTAAACCATTCCTTGTTAATTATGACGTTTAATTGTGTTTTCTTTAAGAATGAACAGAGGGTAATGCTGGTACACGGTATGGAGTGAACGACACACACACACACACACACACACACACACACACACAGAGAGAGAGAGAGAGAGAGAGAGAGAGAGAGAGAGAGAGAGAGAGAGAGAGAGAGAGAGAGAGAGAGAGAGAGAGAGAGAGAGAGAGAGAGAGAGAGAGAGAGAGAGAGAGAGAGAGAGAGAGAGAGATATGGAAGGGAAGGAGAGAGAAATAAATATATATATGGCCATCTCACATTGCTCGTCACAGCTTCAGTAATTACCTCGTAAACTTCCACATCAGACACGCTACCGAGAGCAGCATGCACACACACACACACACACACACACACACACACACACACACACACACACACACACACACACACACACACGTTTATTACACACTTTTTTGTTGCTACTACTACTACTACTACTACTACTACTACTACTACTACTACTACTACTACTACTACCACCACCACCATCACCACCTCCAGCCCGCACTCCGCCGGCTCAGCGCCCCTTGGAGGCAGAACCATCTATGCTGATATGATCGAATCTTCGCAAGTCCGCGTTGTTGTTTTCTCTCAAAGTTTCTTATCTCAATGGCCCAGCTCTTGGCGGCGTCTTCTGGCCCTCCTTGCCCTCCTTCTCTTCCTTCTCCTCCTCCTTCTCCTCTTCCTCCTCCTCTTCATCTTTTTCCTCTTCTTTCTCCTTCTCTTTGTCCTCCATTTTTTTTCCTTCCTTTAGTATTCCCGTTTTCCGTCTTTTTTTTGTTATCTTTATTCTCTTTCTTGTTTTCTGTTTCTTCTTACCCTCCTTCTCTTCCTCTTTCTCCTCTTCTTTCTCCTTCTTACTATCCTCCTCTTCCTTCTCCTCTTCTTTTTTGTTCATTTCTCTATTTCTATATCCCTATTCTTCTATTCCTTCAATTTTCTTTTATTTCTCCTTTTCTTCCTTTATTACTGTTCGTTCTTTTCTTCCTTCTCTTCTTCCTTCACATTATTCTTTTGTTTCCTTTTATTTCATTCTCTTCTCATATTCTTCCTTTTCTGTTTTCGTCTCCTGTTTTCCTATTTACCTCTTCATTTTCTTGTTTCTCTTCCTCTACTTTTCCTTCTCCTTGCCGTCCACTTCCTCCTATTTATCTAATCTCTTTTCTTCTTATATTCGTCTTTTCATGTCTTCCTTACCTTTTCCTTTTCTCTTTCATCGTCTTTCTTTAATTAGTTTCTCTCCTTTTATTCTATTTACGTCATCGTTCTTTGAAATCTACCATACTTTTTTTTTTCGCTTTTAGTTCTCGCTTTCTGATTTTTCTCATCCTCCTTCTCCTTCCTTATTTTTCTTTTTTTTATCTTTTTTTTTCGCTTAACTCGATCTCCTCTCTTTTATCTTTCATTATTCATTCCACTTTTCCTTATCCTAGCTCTTATTTTGCTCTTTTTCCTTCTCCTCCTCCTGCTCCAAATTATCTTACTCTTCGTAAATGCAATTATTCAAGCCTTTTTTCATTGCTCTTCCTGTTCCTTCTTTCCATTATATACTCCTTTTCTTCCCACATTCCTCTCCTTCTTCTCCCCCTTCCCCTTCCCTCCTCCTACTGTTCCTCTTACATACATATCTCGAATGGCCTTTCTCCCTGTCTCTCCCTCCTCTCCTCCCTCCATAACCGCACCTCTTCCACTCATTCCACCTGATCCAACATACATACAGCTCAGATCTAGGCCTCAGGAGAACCACAGACAGTCACCAGTAACACTACAACACTGTCGTCACGAAGCACTGCGAGGGGATGAGTGTTCAGCTGCTCGTGTTTCGCCTAAGCGGGGTCGTTGCCATTTAGGGAGTCAGAAAGAGAGGCTCGTGTTCTTAAGCACTTTGTTCTCCCATCAGAACTCTTTTCAAAGGCCATGGAGATGATTAGTCCGGTTCTCTCTCTCTTTTATATGTTAGCGGGGCTATAGTCAAGGGTAACAAATACTGGGGGATAAAAATGGTCCACTAAAGGTGTCACTCTCTGAAGGACAGTCTGAAAGCAATTCTAAGATGTCTCTCAAAATTGTATTATAATTTCCCACTTAAAAGAGTTTATGTCAGAGGCAGGACATGCAGACTGGGAATTTCTTTTTTCTATATTTTATTCTATTCATATTTTTTTTCTTTTATGTTATGGACTATAGCGCCTGTAGGTGTACTTGAAGAGTATGTATGGGAAGCGCTGTTCAGCTTCCAGCCATTAGTGGCGTAGGCAGTTTTATTTATAGTGGTATCCATATTAGGGCCAATATCGCCACCGTAGCATATCTTTGGTGTAACCACCTAGAAGCTGGGTATCATGGTGACATAAAGGTAACTTTGAACCACTCGACAAATGGCAAAGTTTTTTAAGGCTGTACGACAGTGTACGTGGTTGGATTCGAACCTACGCGTTGACATCTGCTTGATCCCACGCTCAACACCTTATCAATTACGCCACCGCCGAGAAAAGAGGAGAAAGACTGAGAATTCTGTTAGTTCTGGCATTCGGAAGAGGATATTGACCGAAATGGGATGAGAAAAATCATAGTATTGAAAAGTGAGATGGCTGAAGTGACGGAGGGAAGTAAACAATTACGAAAACTGGAAAAATCTGTTAGCGTAAAAGCAGGAATGAATAACAAATGACTGAAAATTAACTTTTTTCCATTTTTTTTTCAATTCAGAATACAAAACCTTTCATGAATTTTCACTAAAATCAATAAAATCATGAAAAAAACTGAAGAGTCCCAGTAACATTCACTAGAGCTTCTTGAAACTACGTCAAAGATAGGACGAGGAAACGTTTATGAATACACACTCACTACGATGCCATGGGGAGTCCGTCAGGGTAGCCAGCGATTGGCTAGTGTTAAGGGAAGTGAAGAGAAGGAGAAAGGGAGGATAAGGGATCTGGGAAGGATGGGAGGGTAGGGAAAAGATGGAAAGGATATATATATAGATATACATAAATAATGGAAAGATGGTTGGAGGGTGGGAGGGAGGGGTGGAGAGTAGAGTAGAGAGGAGGGCGAGAGGGAGGGAGGGAGGGAGGAGGAGGAGGGACGGAGGGAGAGAGAGAGAGAGAGAGAGAGAGAGAGAGAGAGAGATATATATATATATATATAGAGAGAGAGAGAGAGAGAGAGAGAGAGAGAGAGAGAGAGAGAGAGAGAGAGAGAGAGAGAGAGAGAGAGAGAGAGAGAGAGAGAGAGAGAGAGAGAGAGAGAGAGAGAGAGAGAGAGAGAGAGAGAGAGAGAGAGAGAGAGAGAGAGAGAGAGAGAGAGAGAGAGAAGATGGGGGGGGTGATGGGAAGAAGAAAGTGGAGAAAGAAACTGAGAAATAAAGGAAGAGAAGACTCTGAAATATTAGCACAAGCCTCCACAAACCATTATTTCAAAAGTTAACACACACACACACACACACACACACACACACACACACACACACACACACACACACACACACACACACACACACACACACACATTGAAAACAGGCCTCACACAAAACATGACTTCCCATTCTTGTGGTAAAACCCAAGCTAACTAACACTTCCCCCACATAAACACAGCACTGAATACCACCAAGCCTCACCACATGTACTAACCTTCCCCATCTCTCCACCCGCCAGCAAATCAACCCGTGTCCTCAATGCAATCACGACCAGCAGAACACGAACCTAAATCTGGGGAACAAACCATCAAACGACAAGAATAACGAGAAAAGCGACGAGAAGAGCCAGGCGAACTGATTTAAACACAACAGAGCAGAGAACGTCAGCCAGCCAGCGAGTCCCCGTCCTCATCTCCTCGTTGTAGTAGCCTCTCCCCTCCTCCTCACAGCTTCTCCCTATTCTCCCGCCCCTCCACAGCTCACAGCCGGCATAAAATTGAGGGGCCAAGTTAAGGAAGACAAGCCAGGCGCGAAGGACCATCAAAGAGGCTGCCGCACGCTTCATTGGACCACCGACCAACTCCCGGCCAACTGTTGGTGCACAAGTTCATCGTGCGCCGCGCTAGAGGTACAAACAGGTGAGCAGCGGCAGCGTGAGTAGCGGCACAGGTGAGGGAAAGGTAGTGGCGTGCTGCACGATGCAATGAATAAGTGGATAGGTAAATTCAGTGATGACAGAACGGAAGGAAATGAATAGGATGAAAAAAATGCATAGTATATAACACAGAAGAGACGGATATTTGACAATTTCTTCTATTTGGGAACAGACAGGACAATATAATGGAGAGAGTGAAAAGGTACATAAAAAACTGAGATCTTTCAGACAAAAGGTTACTAAAAACAAGAGTGCGTAATGATCTACTGCCAAAGAAAGGAAAGTAAGACATTTAGAGGAAAGAACCAATTGTAGTGAATGAAGGACGAAACGACGATTCTAACCAGTGCCGTTGCAAAAGATACGCTGAAACCTTGAAAGAATAAAGTATGTTTTATGAAGAGCAAATTATAGGTGGAGACAGAGATGCAAAGAAAGTGACGATGGCATGTAACAAGAAGGAAAAATGATGTGGGAGTGATAGAAGACAAGAACAAACGTAGAAAAAAGAATATTTGATAAGTGAATGGTTGTATAAAGAAGGAAAATAAAAGGTAAAGGCATATTGCAGGGAGAGGGAAGATGTGTTTAGGTGAATAGGTGTCTTGGAATGATGGAATTAGACTGGTGGAAAGAAAAGAAGATAAGAATGTCAAAAGATAAGAAATGAAAAGAAGGATGTGTGCTGCAGGTGAAGAAAGACAAGGGAGTAAAAAAGAAATGAAAAATGGAAGTAAGGGAAGGCAAAAAGTGGAACGAAATAAGACAAAAAATTGATATGAAGAGACGAAATGGAAGAAAGACAACGAAGTGCTAAATGAAAGGAAGAAGATAACGCAAGTAATAGGATACGGAGAGAAAAGACGGCTAAGTAGGAGCGATGATAGAAAAAGAGGGAAGGAATGTGCGTGGACGAAGGAGAAAAGAAAGGAAAAGTGTTCATCAGAGAGAAAAAACAAACAGGTGACGAAAAGCAAAAATGAAAAAAAAAATATAAACGAACGAGAAGAGGAGAGCAAATTATGAAATGACAATTACAATAAAATGAGAAACTTGAAAAGAAAAAGAAAGATAAAATTACAAAAAAAAAACTAAAGAAGAAAAATTTAGAGTGGCGACATCAGACAAACCGGAAAAAAAAGATGACAAATAAATACTGGAATAAGAACAAGAAAAACATGAGAAAAGAGAAAAAGCAAACCTAATCTATATAAATGTGTGGCAAAAAAAAAAAAAAAGAAGTATCGGATGTTCTGGCAACCATGTCTAGGAAAGGAATTAAAACATTGAAATATATATTAAGTTTGAAATTCTCTCTCTCTCTCTCTCTCTCTCTCTCTCTCTCTCTCTCTCTCAAGAAGAAGAAAAAGAAAAACAAGAAAAAAAGAAGAAAAGAAGAAGAAGAAGAAAGAAGAAGAAGAAGAAGAAGAAGAAGAAGAAGAAGAAGAAGAAGAAGAAGAAGAAGAAGAAGAAGAAGAAGAAGAAGAAAAAAAGAAAAAAGAAAAGAAAAGAAGAGGAAAGGAAGACAAAGAAGAAGACAAAGAAGAAGGCGAAGAAGAAGAAGAAGAAGAAGAAGAAGAAGAAGAAGAAGAAGAAGAAGAAGAAGAAGAAGAAGAAGAAGAAGAAGAAGAAGAAGAAGAAGAAGAAGAAGAAGAAGAAGAAGAAGAAGAAGAAGAAGAAGAAGAAGAAGAAGAAGAAGAAAAGAAGAAGAAGAAGAAGAAGAAGAAGAAGAAGAAGAAGAAAAAGATGACAGCACGAAAAAGGAAAAAAAATAATAGAAAAAAAATAAC
>NC_059298.1:27236087-27241087 GCF_017591435.1 Portunus trituberculatus | reverse complement strand
ACACAGCGAACGGAGTAGATCGCGGTGCCTCTGTTCGCCCACGAACCTCTCCTCAGACCACTTCAGGAGATTGGAGAAAAAAGAAATCTAAGAGGGAAGTGCAGCAGGACGCGAGGAGGGTGTCCAGCGAAGGACTGAGGACTCACCAGGCCACCAAGCAGACACAAAAGCGAGCCAAGGCAAAAGTGTGTGAGTACTGCTCACGGAAAGGACACACTTCTGCTACTTGCCACGCCAGAACTGACGATTTACGTCAGGAGCGTCTCCTACAGCGGCTTCTTACGGTGGAAAGATACACAGCCACACCCTTCCCACCTGCAGCGCCTCAGCCCGCCCACCCCCTCACTTCATTTCAGTCCTTGCCACAACCTCGCCCACTCCTTCCTCAGCCTGGTATCTGGAATCAGAACCAGGGGCGGCAGTGGACCACTCCTCTTCACCAGTACCAGCAGTCGGCCGCGGACCCTAACCACCACCTCGGACTAGCAGGCCTCGCTCACTACCATCCCTCACCATGGTACAGCCAGCTTGCCCCGCCGCCAACTAAAGGTCGTCTCTAGCAACGTCCGTGGTCTCCGGACTAACCTTGCAGACTTATACCACAACTGTGTGCAACGACACAATGCAGACGTTGTTGTGGTGACCGAGACATGGCTGAACAGTGAGGTGGAGCCCACGTATGGCAGGATGCAGGGCTTCACCCACTGGGTGAGGAGGGACCGACAGGAGCGAACAGGAGGTGGAGTGGCTGTCTGCTTCAAGGAAGGAATGCAGGCCCAGCTACTCGACATAGACACGCCTCCAATGATGGAGATGATGTACTTCCGAGTAATGCTGGCAGACCGCTCAGCCCTCCTGCTGTGTGCCCTGTATCGCCCCCCGCGACAAGGGCCTGACTCACTCCTGTACCTGACTGAGACCTTAGACAACCTGATGATGGCACACAGCTGCAGCCACGTGCTGATTGTGGGGGATCTCAATCACCACCTGGAAAGAGACGCCTACGAGAATCTCCTGAGGTGCAGGGTCTGACAGATCATGTCACCTTCCCCACACATGAACGAGGAGGGACATTAGACCCTGTCATCTCAGACTACCAGGAAGACAAGCTTCAGTGTCATCAGCTGGGGCTCGTGGGCAGCTCTGACCATCACGCTGTACTGACACAGCTGGAAGTGGGCGTGGCTCAGGACGAGGCCACCACCCGCACCATCTGGCTGTGGAACAAAGCAGACTGGGCTTCCCTGCGCCGCGACCTGACCCACACCCCATGGGCCACTCTGCTACAGGGAGGAGCAGAGAGTGAAGCACTTGCACTCACCTCTCACCTTCTCGCCCTCCAGAGACGCCACGTCCCACACAGGGAATACACCACCAGATCGACGGATCAGCCATGGTTTGGCTACCGTTGCCGTGTTGCTGCCGAGGCAAAGTATGCTGCCTGGCTCCGCTACAAGAGGAACCCGACTCGGCGCAACAAGGACCTGCACAGGGCTGCATGCAGGAGGATGGTGGTAACCAGCAAGTGGGCCTTAAAAAAGTGGGAGGAAAGCCTGCGCCGGAAACTGTGTGGCACTGGCGTAGGAAACAAAACTTGGTGGTCTCTTGTTAAGGACAAACAAGGAACTGGCCACCAAGAATCCATCCCTCCCTCAGCAAGCAGGACGGTACTGTCGCCACCAGCAGTAAGGAGAGGGCACAGTTGCTGGCTTCCTTGTTTGCTGGAAAAATGAAGGTCGGGAATCCACAGCAGCCACCGCCTCAGCTGGTCCAGCAATGTGAGAAGACTGTCACCATGGTGGAGGTGACGCATCAGCAGGTGAAGCGATTATTGCGGGGCTGGACACACAGAAAGCCACCGGCCCTGATGACATCAGCCCGCACCTGCTGAAGCGATGCTCCCAGGAACTGGCTGCCCCTCTCACCCAAGTCTTCACAACTTGTGTACGGGAAAACGTCTGGCCTTCAGTGTGGAAGGAGGCTCGAGTAGTTCCTGCACACAAAAAGCTCCAGGACGGACCCAAAAACTACAGACCCATATCCCTGTTGTCAGTGGTGGGTAAAGTGTTTGAGAGGGTCGTGGCAGAGGTGGTGTGTAGCCATCTCAAGGACAATGCCCTCCTCTCAGACCAACAGTTTGGGTTCAGACCTGGAAGGTCAACCTCCGACCTAATGATGCTTCTCACCAGGCATTGGCAGGACGCCCTCGACGACGGCAAGGACACTATAGTGGTTGCTTTGGACATAGCAGGAGCTTTTGATAAAGTATGGCACAACGGATTACTAGAAAAGCTTCGTGCTAAAGGCATCCAGGGTGGCTTGCTACGACTCTTGGGAAATTACCTGCAGGACAGAAGCCTCAAGGTGGTTGTCAACGGGCAAACATCTGAGTCCCTGCCTGTGGAGGCATCAGTGCCACAGGGTTCAATTCTTGGCCCACTCCTGTGGAATATCTACGTGGATGATCTTCTCCAGCTACTGCCAGGAGTCATGGCCTATGCTGATGACTGCACCCTCTCCTATACCTATCCACGCCAGGACAGTGGGCGGGCTGCTGAGGCCATCAATCAGCAGCTACGAGTGATAAAGGAGTGGGGTGCTCGCTGGCAAGTGACATTCGCGCCGGAGAAGACACAAGCAATGGTTGTCTCTCGGTCCCCAGCCGCCATGGCAGCAATGGCAGGAAAGTTGTCTTTGGCGCTGCTGCTCCCACTCCAAGATGACGTCAAGATACTTGGAGTGGAGGTGGATCGAGGGCTGAGGTTTGACAGGCATGTCAAAACCATTGCCAAGAAAGCCTCTCACAGGATCTCCGCTCTCAGAAGGATCGCCAGTTTCCTCGACAGGAAGGGGAGACTGCTGCTGTACAAGGCACAGGTGCGGCCCCACCTTGAATACGCAGCTCTCTCCTGGATGTCCTGTGCCGCCACACACAGAAGGAGACTGGACAGCATCCAACGCCGCGCCATACGGCTAGTAGATGCTGCACTACCACCTCACCCAGAGCCTGAGCGTCCCCTTGATTCACTGGAACACCGCAGAGACGTGGCGGCGATCGTAGTGTTCCATAAGGCACAGGTGCAAAGAGTGCCACATCTGGCAGGGCTGCGTCATCCTCTAAGAGTCACCGCACGGAGCACGAGAACGGTGCTCAATGGTGGTGACGCCGTAGAGGTGCCGCGATCCCACGGGTGTCAGCATCAACGCACCTTCGCAGGACGCGTCTCCAGGATGTGGAACTTGTTCACGGCCGCGGTGCCTCACGTCCAGGAGATGAACACACACAGTGTCAAACTGATGGCACATAAGTGGAGACAGACACTGCCAACTCCTCTGACACTCTTTGTGACGTGACACTCAGTGTAGTGCAGTGCGTGAATAGTGCTAGTGAAGTGAAACGAATAGTGCTCCATTTACATGCTGACCATCTTGTATATTATCTATTTTTAAGTCTTGTAAATATTGTAGAGAAATAGATTGTAGTACCCTTAGAATAGGTAGCACACGACAGTGCGCCTTTGGGTACATGTTCCTTTGTATTAAGTTTTGTTTAAATAAAAAAAAAAAAAAAAAGAGAGAGAGAGAGAGAGAGAGAGAGAGAGAGAGAGAGAGAGAGAGAGAGAGAGAGAGAGAGAGAGAGAGAGAGAGAGAGAGAGAGAGAGAGAGAGAGAGAGAGAGAGAGAGAGAGAGAGAGAGAGAGAGAGAGAGAGGAGAGAGAGAGAGAGAGGAGGAGAGGAGGAGGAGAGGAGGAAGAGTAAGAAAAAAGGACAGAGAGATGGAGTAATGAGAATAATGAGAGAAAAAAGTAATAAAAAAAGGAGAAAATGAGGAAAGAGGAACAGAGTAAAAGAAAAAAGACAAGATACCAGATCAAGATGAAGAGAAAAATATAGTAAACGAGAAGAAAATAAAGGACACAGAAAAAGAAGAAAAGAAATAAGTTAATAAAAGGAGGATGAAAAGATAAAGTAAAGGACAATAATAATAAAGGAAGAAGGAAAAGGAAGAAATCTGACGCAAGTAAGAAAAAAAGAAAAAAAGTAATACAGGATTGGAATTATTGGAAAGGGACAAGATGCACTAAAAAAAAAAGCAATGTAAAAATGGAAAGGAATGAAGGGAGAAAGCAAGAAGGGAGAGGCAAGAATAGGAAGGAAGGGAAGGGAAGACAAGGGCCGCCGTGGCACAGTGGAACCATGCGTGCTTAGGGATCCGAGGGGAACTAGTTGGTGTTAGCGACTGAGAAAGCAAGAAGAGAGAGGCAAGAATAGGAAGCAAGAGAAGGGAAGACAAGGGAACTCGTGGGTGTTGGCGACTTATTCATAAATCCCCGAGATAAAACAGAGGCAAATGTCAGACTTGGAAGAGCGGGATGGGAAATAAGAGGCGGTGAAGCAAGGGAGACGACACTCTCACTCTTGCTAGTAGGGAAGGATGGGGTGAGGCTGGGAAAGGGGAAAGGGGAAAAAGAAGAATGTGAAGGAGTATGTATGTTATTCTCTCTCTCTCTCTCTTTCTCTCTCTCATTTTACACCTCTCACTTCTTGTAATAGTTTATCGAATGATTTTGTTAAGGATCAATAAATCTGTTGCTACTTTTTCCTTTCTCTTTATGTTCTCCCCATTTCTATTTCTCTTCTTCTCCATCTCCTATTCTCCTCTTCCAACTCCTCATCCTCCTCCTCATCATCATCCCCTTCTTCTCCTAGTTAGAAATAGTAAGTCATGTTAAAGCGAACCCATTCACAGCAGGGTTCGCTATTCTTGACATGAAGACGTATGGGTTCGCTATTCTTGACATAGGAATAATCGACTTCACTGTTTTTGACATGAACACTTCGGTAATTCGGTACCAGATATTTCAGTAACTGATTAAAATCCAAAGCTTCTGTACATTAGTTAACAATTTTGAATCCTCAGTATTTCAGTAGCTGTTTTCATGTACTGGTTTTAGCCTCTCAATTCAGATATCCAGGAGCTTTCAAGGTGGCCAGGATTTA
>NC_059298.1:27226087-27228587 GCF_017591435.1 Portunus trituberculatus | reverse complement strand
TAAGAGTGGGCGGCTGGATGGAAGCTAAGTAAGGCTTAAACTGAAAATAAGTATTACGTTCACAACAAAAATAACAAATAAAAACAGTCTACAAAGTCGTATATATATATATATATATATATATATATATATATATATATATATATATATATATATATATATATATATATATATATATATATATATATATATATATATATATATATATATATATATATATATATATATATATATATATATATATATATATATATATATATATATATATATATATATATATATATATATATATATATATATATATATATATATATATATATATATATATATATATATATATATATATATATATATGTGAGAACTGAACCTTATTTCTTCTAGTACCTAATCTAAATTATGTTGCAAATCATTTCCCTGTGAGAGTGGATGGATGAATTTAAACTAAGCAAAGCAGCAAATTTTAAACTGACAATTATTTCCATTTTCGCAATTAACAAGAAAATAAACGAAACACTTTGAAAATGGTTAAATAAGTAAAATTCAACTACCTTCGCTGCAAATGGTTTCCAGGTGAGAGCGGCTGGCGGGATATAGGCTAAACAAAGGTCAAACTAAAAATTAGCTTTACATCCGCTGCTAACACGACGAACATGACAAAGAAAAAGATATCCACTGAAATAAACAACAGAATTCCAACACTTTTACACTCCATAAGCTGAGGTACGTTCCTGATCACTTGAAGCTGAGAGTGAGCGGTGAGATTCAAGCTGAGTGACGTTTAAACTGAATACGAGTTTTTGTTTTGGCGGGTGACATGTAAACAGAAACACAAACACACTTGAATAAATAAATGAATTCTTTCACTCGTTCTGTTCATAAAATGAGGTTAATTACGAGGATTTAATTTAAGAGTGAAGCTAAATGAAATACACAAACTTACATTTAACACGATAAAAAAAAAATACATCTAGAATATACCAAAAAATAAAATCACTCTTTTTTTTCTATATTACTTGAGGTTTGTAGAGGAACTTTTCGATCTGAGAGGGAACAGCTGAAAAAGATTGACTGGAATGTAGATGAGAGTGAATGGTTGGAATGAGTGAGATTATTCTGCTTGTGTGGATGAAAGGAAGGAACGAGTAACTGCAATTGAAGTGGTTGAATTTCCGAGGTGGCAGCTGAGTATGTAAGTTTAAGAAGATGCTTTGTTTATTTTTTCATCTTTTTTTTTCATTTTGGTTTGGTTTGGTTTGGTCTCTCTTTCCTTTTCCTTTCGTTAACTGAGTGAAACATTTGAAACATTAAAAGCATTTAACCTTACCAAAGTGCCGTACCCCTACAGACGGTGGAGACTATGGATTGCCACAACTCTCTCTCTATCTTTGTCATTTGCAGCTCGTCTTCCACCTCCTACTGTTCTTCCTATTCCATTTATATCCTTCCCCTTTTGTCTGCCTCTCGCTCTGCTACCTGAGATTCTTACTTTTTTTTTTTTTATGCGAGTAGGGAAATCGGCCAAGTGCAAAAAAAGATTAAAAAAAAAGGCCCACTTGAATGCCAGTTCTCTTAAAGTTCAAGAAAGAATAAGCCAAAAGTTTTGGACAAATGTCTTAGCTCCTCTATCTTTCCTCTTCTCATCACATGTCCAACAAAATCATCTGACTTGCTCGAAATTTCACTCTTAGTTCTCTTTCACTAGCCATTCTTCTCAGCTCATTTTATCATCCCTAGAAGAATTAACTCATAGGAATTTCAGTAGTTCAGGGAGCTCTTCTGAATCTAAATGCTTTTCTGGGTAACAGGGGACATAAGGTGCTGGACATTAATTCTACACGTATAGAGTAATAAATATGAACTAAATGACTTTAATAGACCTAGAATGAGAGATTGAGCGGCTAAAAATATTGCAAGTGACTGAGAAAGAGAAAATGGACTAAATCAGAGAGAGAGAGAGAGAGAGAGAGAGAGAGAGAGAGAGAGAGAGAGAGAGAGAGAGAGAGAGAGAGAGAGAGAGAGAGAGAGAGAGAGAGAGAGAGAGAGAGAGAGAGAGAGAGAGAGAGAGAGAGAGAGAGAGAGAGAGAGAGAGAGAGAGAGAGAGAGAGAGAGAGAGAGAGAGAGAGAGAGAGAGAGAGAGAGAGAGAGAGAGTCTGGCTGGGCACGGTAGGAACAAACCCCACCCTGTCAGAATGGGTTGAGCTCCAATTACTCATCAGGACAATACAAAACTGCAGCTGTGTCTTGGGTTTCACGGGCCTGGGAAGGAGAGAGGGAAGGATGGGAGTGGCTGAGAGTGGCTGGGAGTGGCTAGGAGGGGCTGGGAGGCAGAGGGATGGACTGGAAGGAAAGGGAGTGGTGGAGAGAGACAGGAAGGGGGCGGGAAGGATGGGTCTGTGATGGAATGGGAAAAGGAGGCATGGATTGTAAGGAGATGGGAAGTTCTGAGAGACGCTGGTATAAGGAAAAATAGAAATTAAAAGGAGTTACTGAAAGAGAGCAG
>NC_059298.1:27183587-27216087 GCF_017591435.1 Portunus trituberculatus | reverse complement strand
ACGGAAGGGAAAGAAGGATGTTGTCTGCCCACTTGTCCCTACCTGCCTCACTTCCTCATAGTCAGTCAACGCAAACATGTCACTTACTCCTGCTACTTCTCGCCATACACGGAGCCACAGTAGCGGTAAAGACGAAATCTATAGAAACAAAAACTACATTGGCAATAGAGGACAAGATCAAAACTAACGATTTAAACGGAACTACACACTAATATTTCAATAATCATAGGTAAAGGTAACGATATAAACAGATCTACACGCCAATACCTCACTAATCACAGGTAAAAAGGAAGGAAGTGAATGTCAAACCGCAGATCATAAACCCGAGAACCTTAACCCCTTCAGTACCATGACGAGTTTCTATATTCATTCTGGTGACTATTTGGTGACTTTATACAGCTTCAGATACTTATGTAGGGGGATTAAAATAGTGAAGACTGTGGCCATTAATCTTCTGACCTTCATAAGCCCATGCTAATGTAAATAAAATGGTCTAATTATACCCAAAACTCATGGTAAAAATGTGTCCCAGTATTGAAGTGCTTAAAACTGAACAAGATAATCAGTTCTTTAAATTGAATTGCCTTTTTCTCACTCTTCTTTTCATTCTCCATCTTCTTGAGTGCTGGGAAGCTATTGAGGAAGGAGGGAATGTAGAAAGAATAAAGAGAGGAACTGAAGAAAGGAGGAAGTAATGGAAAAGAAAGAGGGAAGGAGGCAAGGGAGGGAGAGAACGAGGCGGAAGAGAGTAGGGCGAGAGGGAGGGAGGGAAGTTAGGAAAGGAAGGAGAAAAATATGGGGAAGGAAGGGAGAGAGGGAAGGAGGAAAGGGAGGCGAAGAAGTGCTATAGAAAAGAGATGAGCTTGTATATGGTAGGAAGTTAGGAGGAGAAGGAGGAGGAGGAGGAGGAGGAGGAGGAGGAGGAGGAGGGTAAGGGAGGATCATAAGGAAAAGAGGGAGAAGGTAACACTAAATAATAATATATGCCTTTCTCCCTGTCTTATAAAGTTCTACCCAAAAAGATACCTTCCCTCCTCCGATTCCCCACCTCTCCTCTCTATATTGGTCCCATACACGGCGGCCTTCACATGAATACCTTATGCTGTCTTACCCTCATCTACTCTTCTCCTATTCCTGTATATCGTGCGTCTCCAAAATTAATCCACGTCCTTTTCTTTATTCACACATATCTTTGCTGTGTTTTTCTTTTAGGTATTCTATTTTTTATTATTGGTATTATTATTTCCACTATGTTTTGATTTTCGTTCTTGCTTACATTAATTTTCTTTCTGTATCGTGTAAATAAATATGTGCAGTTTTCTTTTCTTTACTTATTTATATTTTTCATGTGATTAAGAAACTTGACTGCATTGTATTTTGATTTTTTTTTCTTTTTTTATATTCAAGTTATTCTTATTTTCATTACCTTAACGATATCTTTTGTTTTTTATGTCTTTTTTATCAGTTATTCATCTTCAAACTGATTTTATACTTTGCATTAAATTAACACAGTATGGTTCAAAATACTTCAACTTTCAAACTATTAAGAATGATCACTAACTTCTCAAATTTGGGTGACATTTTCTTATTTTTTTTTTTCATTTCACTTATTTCTTTTTGCATTTCCTAATTCTTCGTCACTTATTTCATACTTTGCATTAAATTACTACAGCATGGTTCAAAATACTTTAACGTTTCAAACTACAAGAATGATAACTAACCTCAGATTTGAGTGATATTTTTGGTAATTTTCTTCATACCACTTAATTCCTCTTGTTTTTTTCCTAATTCTTCGTCACTTATTTTATACTTTGCATTAAATTACTACAGCATGGTTCAAAATACTTTAACACTTCAAACTTCAAGAATGATAACTAACCTCAAATTGTGGTGATATTTTTTGTAACATTTCCTTTTATTTTTCATCCGTCTCCGTCACTTTCTTGTCTTCCTCCACTTTTACCACCTATCCTCGTATGGAATCTTTGTGCTCAGTGTATCCTGCAATCCATCCCTACTTTTCTCATTTCAGTCACTGCTAGTCTCCCCTCCACACAAATATGTTGTCCACTTTTATTGAAGCCTGCCATTCATCATCACTTCCCTCAGTAAAGTCACAATTCCATTCCTCATCCTAGCACGATCTTCCTCCAAGCCACACCCACCCTCCCACTCCTCTTCCTTCACGTCAACTGCTACTGTTTCCCTCAAGACAACTACTGCTCATCTATCTAGTCTTATTTTTTTGCCCTTTCCGTTGCTTTTCATAATCTCCTGACTTCTAAATCTATGACTGTAAATAATTTGTCAGCATCACTACCTCATGATAGACAACAGTGCTCTTTCCGTATTGCTTGTATCTTCCAATTGACATTTTTACTTTCTCTCTCTCTATTGCTTTACACAGTCCTATTTCCTTTACTCTCTCCTTCGTTCTTCATAATCTCCTGACTTCTAAATCTATGACTCTAAATAATTTGTCAACATCACTACCTCATGATAGACAACAGTGCTCTTTCCGTATTGCTTGTATCTTCCTATTGACATTTTCTTACTTTCTCACTCGCTTTACACAATCTGATGATATCTACATTAGTTCTTATCAATTCAAACACCTACTGTGTTAAGTCGATTCTGAGCATCACTCGCCTTTCTAACAGACAACATGGTTCGCCTCAGACTAGCGGTACGTATCTTCCATCTCTTTACTCTGACTCATTTTACACAATCTGCTGACATCCACACACCGTCTATGCTAAGCCGTTTCTGAACATCACTCGCCATTCTAATAGACAACAGTGCCCGTCTTAGTCTCTATCAGCTTTTATCTGTTGTGCTATATTGGCTGCCTGACTCAGGGAATCTCTTGGCGGGGAACGATCCAGAGATGGTCTTCTTATAGGTCACATTCATATACCATAGAGGTACTGAATGGTTCTATGTTAGTATGCATGGTTTGTTTATGGTGGCATATGTTTGGTTTTAGTTGATAGTGCGATGGTAATGTGATGTTTCCCTTTATTTTTATTTTTTCCTTATTTTTGTTTTAAGATTTCTATAAGATGAGTATATTTGTACTTTATGTGTTTGCTTTCTTGTATTGTCATTACTACGAGGTCTTTTCAGGATATAAACATTTTCCTTAACTTTATATATTCACTTTTTTTTATATACCTTTATTTTTGTTTCATTATTTCCCTCACTTCTTTATCTCTCCTACATTTATCTTCTCTTTATGTCTTCTTTCTTTCTTATTCCTCTTTCTCCCTGTCCTTTTCTCCCTTATCTCTTTCCCTCATTTTCTATCTCCTTCCTTCACTTCCTACCTCATTTCTTCATATCCTGTCTTTTCTCCATTATCCCTCCTTTCCTTTCCTCACCGTCATTCTTCCACCTTCTCTCTATTTTTTCCTCTTCTTCCCATTTGGTTTATCATATTGTGTTTAGACTTTTTTTAGTGAAAGAACGATATGGAAGTGCGTGAAGGGTGGTGGTGGTGGTGGTGGTGGTGGTGGTGGTGGTGGTGGTGGTGGTGGTGGTGGTGGTGGTGGTGGTGGTGGTGATGGTGGTGGTGGTGGTGGTGGTGGTGGTGGCAAATTTATGATTGAAGGCAAAAATTTGATCCCTAACCAAGTAAACAGATAAAGCTTCTCTTCTCCTTCTTCCTTATTTTTCCTCCTCCTATCGCCTAGACTCTTACCTCCTTTCATTTCTCCTTTCCTCTATCTTTTCTTTTCCTTTCTCTTTCTCTTTTACACAGTTCTCTTTTATCTTTCTCTTTTATACCGTTATTCTTTTTACTAATTTTGTCCTTTACTTTTCCTCCTTCCTCTCTTGTTTATTTTTTCCTTGTCTATTTTTACCATGTGGACTTTTTCTTTCTCTTTTTCCATTACCTCTAATATTTTTTTGATTCTATATATGTCCTTTCTTTCTCTCTCCTTTCTCGTTCCTTCTCATTCGTATTACTTTTCCAAGCTTCCTTCTTCCCATTTTCTATTTTTGTTTTCATCTAATTCTCGGCATTCTCGTTTCATTTTCTTTTTCATATTTTTTTTTCTTACACTCCTTTTATTTGTCCTCTATCTCGTATTCCTACATCTTTCTTCCTTCCGTTTCTTCATTTCCTTTCTTCATCCTTCGTTTCTAAATCTCCTCCTTCTGTTCCTTTTTTTTTCTCATTTACTCTCAATAACTTTTTTTTTTCTATATCTTCATTCCATTTCTCTTTCGTTCTTATTTACACACACACACACACGCACACACACACACACACACACACACACACACACACACACACATCTCTCTCTCTCTCTCTCTCTCTCTCTCTCTCTCTCTCTCTCTCTCTCTCTCTCTCTCTCTCATTACCACGCCCATATTCCTCTTCGTCCTAATATCCTCATCACCGCCTATTCCTCATCTCACTCTCCCCGCCCCTACCCCCAAGCGTCTCTCTCTCACTCTTCCCTCCCCACTCTCTCTCTCTCTCTCTCTCTCTCTCTCTCTCTCTCTCTCTCTCTCTCTCTCTCTCTCTCTCTCTCTCGGCAGATCGCTCGCCCTTTGGGACCGATAGTTGTGAAAAATGTCGTTGCTATATTGATGGCCTCTGTTTTTCTACCACTTTCCACCGACTATGAATTTTTATCAGCGGCTGGCGTCCCCTCCTCCTTCCTCCTCCTCCTCCTCCTCCTCCTCCTCCTCCTCCTCCTCCTCCTCCTACTCCTCCTCCTCCTCCTCCTCCTCCTCCTCCTTCTCTTTCTCGTCCCTCCACAGATGTTGAGGATAAGAGCAGGAGGAGGGAGAAGGTAGAAGTGTGTAAGGAAGAAAATGTGAGGTAGAAGGAGGAGGAGGAGGAGGAGGAGGAGGAGGAGGAGGAGGAGGAGGAGGAGGAGAAAAGATGATGAGAAAAGGAGGAGCGTACAAGAATGGGGAGTATGAGGCAGGAGGAGGAGGAAAAGGAGGAAGAGGAAGAGAAAACAGGAAAAAACAGGAGGAAGAGCAGGAATGAAAAGGAAAAAAATAGACAGTAAGTGAAGCAAAGGCAGAACATTTCAGAAGAAGAGGAAAAAAAAGGAAAATATTGACGAATGAAAGGATAAAAAAAAGAAAAACATGAGGATGACAGGAAAGAACCAAAGGAAGGACGAAAAGTAAGACTAAGGAAAATTACAGAGAACAGAAAAGAGAGTAAGAAGGGAAGGGAAAAAAAAAGAAAGTAAGAAGAAAACGAGAGAAAACTAGTGGAGAAAAGTAAATAATGTGAAAAGGAGGAAGAAAGTAAAATTTTCAGATAAGAAAAGATAAAGAGAAAGAAAAATAGAGGAGGAGGAGGAAGAAGAGGAGGAGGAGGAGGAGGAGGAGGAGGAGGAGGAGGAGGAGGAGGAGGAGGAGGAGGAGGAGGAGGAGGAAAGTTTAACGGCACAACTTCTGCAGGATTATGAAGTCAAGAGAACCTCACGCACCTCCGATACCAACTTAGAAACAACTCCTCCTCCTCCTCCTCCTCCTCCTCCTCCTCCTCCTCCTCCTCCTCCTCCTCCTCCTCCTCCTCCTTCTCCTCCTCCTTCTCCTCCTCCTCCTCCTCTTCCTCCTCCTCCTTCTAGTGGAAGAATACAAAGAAGCGAGCATCAGTTATCGATACTTCCCACTCCTACCCAAGTCTTTTCACTTCCTAATATTCCTCACTCACTCCTTTCTTCCCTCCTTGCTTTAGTTTGTACAGAATCTCCCGTGAAAATAGCACTAAAAAGCTGAATTTATCCTCCTCCTCCTCCTCCTCCTCCTCCTCCTCCTCCTCCTCCTCCTCCTCCTCCTCCTCCTCCTCCTCCTCTTCCTCCTCTTTCCCGGTATGCAGGTTATCGTAGCTCACCTCAGGGAAAATTTACCACCCTGCCGTGCATAGTCTCAGGCCACCCTTGAACAGGGTGTTAATCTGGTAAGTCCCCCGGTCCAGGGTCACGGTGAAGTCACTGGGCAGCAGCAGTGGTGGATTGAACTGCAGAGTATCCCTCTACGTGGAAATGGCTGGAGCTCCAAGGTCCTAGTTAGCTGGCCCATGCCCTAGTTAGCTGGTGTCTGCGGTTTAGAAAAATGTCGCGGTCTCTACCCTATTTTAGCCTACCTGGAAACCAACTGTCAATGTGAGCCACCTGTCCCTTCTTTCCTAATGGAGGTCCTTTCATCCCTATCTTTGAGAATGACCGTTTCTTATCACTTTTCCGTATTCCTCTCATATTGTATAAGAAATATTTCGCTTTCTTGATCTTTCTGGAAGTGCTCTGGAACTCTCTAGAGTCGGTGGAGCACACCTGGTGACAGGTGCCTTGAGTGACTACGCCGGTCCGACTCTATGGGATAGAAATGTGAGGGCAATAGCTTTAAGCTATTGCCCTCCCTAATGCTGTGCCTGCAGAGCAACCACTCACTTTATCCAGGGATCGTGCCACCACCACTAATATGACAAAAATTTGCCCATATCTACTCACAACAGATAACAGATCCTAAGCGAAGATGAGGAAAACGCGTAAGAGACGAGACTGGTCAGAGACTCGGTAGTCAGAGGTCAGTTCTCTGAGTTCTATGGCAGAGCTCGTAAGTCATGTAAACTAAATCCAATAATATTATTGTTTCAAGTATCCTTCCTCAGACTAGAGCACCGACTGGCGGTGGCGTAGTGGATAAGGTGGTGAGCGTGGGATCGGGCAGACGTCCACGAGTAAGTTTGAATCCCACCAAATACCGCTTTGAAGCTATGCCATTTATCGAGTGGTTTAAAGTTAGCTACATGTCACCAAGATATTCAGGTTTTAGGTGGTTACACCAAATATGCGCTTGGGTGGTGATATGGGCCCTAATATGGGTACCACTATAAATAAAATTGCCTGTGCCACTAATGGGCGGAAGCTTAACAGCGCTTCCCAGATATACTCTTCAAGAATTCCTACAGGCGCTATAGGTCATAACATAAAAAAAACAAAAACAGAATCTTCAACACTAACAACCGTCTCAGTTCTCTTTGCGCTGAGGAGGGAATAGATTTTGAATCTCTGAATCTCTGGGATGACTTTTATAACAAACCTTCTCTGTTTCAGCCGGATGGTTCACACCTAAACGGATTTGGAGCACCACGACTTGGCAGACTCCTTAGTAAAAAAGTTTCTAGTTTCAGATAAAAAACAACCAGCAAGATCGTGAAGCCCTAGACTTTTAATTGACTCCCCGTGCGACCCAGCCTCCATGTGTAACACTGTAAAAGCTTGTCAAATCAACGCTCGCAGCCTTACAAATAAATTTTCACATCTAAAATCTATGACAGCTTTAGAAAACTATCACATTATTGGTATTACCGAGTACTGCCTAAACTCTGAGAGGAGAGACTATCTTGCAGAATACAATTTGCTAGGTTACGAAATGTTCAGCTGCGAAAGACAAGACAAAATAGGAGACGGTGTATTGCTCTATATGAAAGCATACTTAACCATACTTAAAATCGTTAAAATAAAAAATATAGATTCAGTCTTATTGCATTTAAGAGTACGTTCTAAGAAAACTGTTAGAGGTCTTTTTCATAGGTCTCTGGTTCAAAATATTTCCACTTAACTCTCATTCTGGTCATGATTTATACAATAGTTTACTAGAATGTTCTCTAAAGCAACACGTTCAAGAATCTACACGAGGTAACAACATATTAGATCTTGTTTTTTCAACAAACGATGACTTAATATCTAACGTTAATATTGGTTCTCAATATAGTAATAGCGACCACAAGATTGTCTCCTTTAACATCAACCCTAAACCATATAAGGACATTGTTACCAACGAAAAAGTTTTCTTATACAAAGGAGACTACGAGACAAACAGGTTAATGAATGCTGCAACAGATTGGAACGCTGAACTTGATGAAAGTAACATTAAAGAATCATGGACCAAATTTAAGTAAGTTTTAGAAAACGCTGTGAAGTCCTGTATCCCAATGCTTAAAAGACGTCCATGCAACAGGAACAAACCTAAATGGAGGACTAACCACACTGAGTCGCAACTATTGCAAAAAAAAATCGCGCCTATCGTAAATACCTGACATCTCAGAAAAAGGGCGAAAAACTTGAATATGACAGACTTCGGTGCGAATCAAAGAAGCTCATAAAACAAAGCAAGGAAAACCTAGAAATGTATATTGCAAGCCTTACTAAATCCAATCCTAAAAAATTTTACGTTTAACTTCGGAATATAAAAGTTATTATATATAACATTAACCAGATCTATTTAGATTAATGGTAATTAATCTTGCCACAGAAGAAACTTAAATCGCAGACACACTAAATGATTTTTTTTTCATTCTTTACAGAGGAAATAATTCACACAATCCCAGAACCACGCCCTATGCTCCACAACATAACCCATTTGTCTGCAATTTTCAAGATGACGAAATAACTAAAGCATTAGATAAAATGAAAACTGACAAAACTCCCGGCCCAGGCTGTATGCTGTATTGCACCACGCGTCTTGAAATATACTAAATTTCATATCTATAAACCCTTTCAGTGCTTTTCAGCAAGTCACTTAATTGTGGTGAGGTTCCCAGGGATTAGAGGTTAGCTTACGTAATCTCCATACATAAGAAAGACAACAAATCACTTCCAAGTAACTACAGACCCATCAGCCTCACATCTGTAGTATATAAATTAATGGAAATTGTAATTCGCAAAAAATTTGTGAACTTTTTCAAAGTAAATTATTTAATCAAAGCTCACAGCACAACTTTCGAAACAGACGTTTTTGTCTGACTAATCTGCTTGAATTCTTTAATGATAATTTCATCATATACGATGAAACAAAGGCAGTAGATGCAGAGTAGTTTGCTTTCCGAAAAGCCTTTGGCAAAGCTCCCCATAAATGGCTACAAGGTATACTTAAGTCACATGGTATAGATGGAAAAGGTTTGAGAGAAAGCAGGGCGTTGTCTTGAAATGGTAAATTTTCAATCTAACGAGAAGTTTTAAGCGGTGTACCACAGGGATCTGTGCTCAGCTCTGTTTTTTTTTCCTTATTTACGCTAATGATATCGATGAAGGCCTCACCTGTAAAGTATCTAAGTTTGCTGATGATACTAAAATAATGAATAAATTTGTCACGTCAGAGAACTAAGGACTATCACAATCTGATCTCGACCACTTAACCACTTGGTCAGACAAGTGGCAGGTGAGCTTCAATGCAGATAAATCTAAAGTGTTCTTTTTTTTATGCTATGGCCTATATCGCCTGTAGATCTACTTGAAGAGTATAGGAAGCGCACTTCAGCTTCCACCCATTTGTGGTGCAAGCAATTTCATTTATAATGGTACCCATATTAGGCTTGTTGCACATTGGCAATAATAATAATACCCATATTGTGTACTCAACGAACGGTTCCGAGGTTCTCAAGGTTAATGAGGAGAAAGACTTAGGCGTTATAATTACCTCAGACCTCAAGTCAAGTAAAAACTGATCGGATGTAGTTAAAACACCAAATAAATTGGTTGGATTTATTGGTAGGACTCGTCCGAACTCAGCTCGAATAGTGTCCAGTTCTGGTCACCCCATTACGGGAAAGATATAGACAAGCTGGAGAGAGTTCAAAGAAGAATCACCAAGTTGATCCCCACGACTGTGGAATAAGCATTATAAGTAGCGCTTCAGAGAACTCAAATTGCTAGGTTTAGAAAAACGACAAATGCGAGGGGACTTAATTGAGCTGTTTAAAATGTTTCGAGGCTTTGATGACGCAAATACAAACAATTATCTCATCATTGACAATGCCAAAACTACTAGAAATAATGGTTACAAGAATATAGATAGGCGTTTCATCATATTAGGCTAAACATTATTTCTTCAATAAACTGTAAGTGTCTGCAACTCTCTCCCAGCACATGTTGCCCATTGTAGTACAATAGGAACTCTTTTAAAAAAAGGATGGACAACCACCTCCCATCAACCCTCTCAAATGACGTACTTTGCGCCTATATAAAATACTATATAGTATAATTTCTCTTTCAACATTTCTTATCACATCTTTGACTTTCTCTCTGTGCTCTCTAGTTTTCCTTCCTCGAAACCTGGTCTCCTTCAGCCTCAAACTCGTAGAATCTGTAATGGTAAAACAGGCACACAGACAGCCTCGGACATTATATATATACAAAACAATAAGTAGATGATAGTTGCTGCTCTTCACAATAAGGACTAAACAAGCGAACATGTGTCTTCAGTTGAGATGAATCCACCTCTCGCTCTTGCTTGTTTGTCATCAATATCGAGCTTTTCCACGGCTCTCCATGACCACCAGAGTGTGGCGGCGTGACAACGGTAGGGCGACATTAGTGCACAGGTCATGGTGTAAACATTGAGTCAGATAATGGAGATAAGTGGTAAGACACAAATGAATACTTAGATAAATGAACATACAAAATCATATAGATGTATTATATCTATGGTTTATAAGTTAAAACTTATAACAGAAACATTGGTTTGACATCTTTGTTTGTAATGAAAATATAATTTTCATCAAGTACTTGTTCAATCTTGTCCCTGATTGGCAAAAGGCCTTCTCACAACTGGAATTGATGCCTCTGATTGGCGGGCGTGGTGGGCGCCGCAGCGCCTCAGCTCCAAGCTGTAGGTCGCTCCCAGAACCACGGAGCAAAAGTATGTTGAATATCACACGGCTCTATGTGATGACGAACACTTACTCTGTAACTTTGTGCCAAGACTTGAATTTTGGTACACTGCTGTGTACTACTACGAGAGTGACAAAGAACAAGAATCACTGAGCACATAGAAGACACTAGCCGAGAACACTAAGGAAAAGAGAGACACCGGGAAAATACTATGAAGAGGAAGTTAGACAGCCTCGAAAATTTCAACTCTGACATGAAGAGCAATGACACAGAAGGCTGTGAAGCCAAACGTCGCGCCAAAACAGGAGACAAGAACAAAGAGATGAAGAAATACAATATGAAACGAAAAGGTGATAGCATGGAAGAGACTGAGAACAACAAGAAGAGAAGGAAGATGGAATGCTGTCATCGTGTTGTGGATTGTGTCAAGAAATTGAAGCAACAGATAACCCAGTGCTACGAGAACCAGATCAAGAAGCGGAAGAGGCAAGACACTGACGACCAAGAGAGCCAGGCCAAAAAGAGGAAAACGGGGCCAAAAAAGAGATGGGGATTGAAGTGTTGTCAGCGCATCATGCGCCCCCTCAGGAAGAGGATAAAGAAGGACGGTGAGGATGTGCTGAGGCTCAAGCTGAAGGCCGAGAAAGTCACCAAGGAAGAGAGGAGCGTCAGCAGTTACTGCTGTGTTCATATGGAGAAGGGAAACATGGTGGGTGCGACCGTGCTCGGCAAGCAGTGTCTTGTCTTGTTAGACAGCGGCGCCTCAACCGGTGCCATGGTCCTGTCACTGGGCCAGAGGCTGGGGCTTGTCACAGGCCATGAGGAGACAGTGAAGCACCGCCTGTCTACCTGGCTTGGCTTGCTGGAGCTTGATGTGATCAAGCTGGACGAGGTGGTGGTGGTGCTGAAAGGCGGAGTGGTGGTCAACACGCCCCTTCTTGTGTTTCCACCGGAGATGGAGAACCACTATAGCAGCGAACATATAGTGCTGTCTATGAGCCGCCTGCAGGAGGCAGAGATGCACCAGGAATTCCATGTGGACGGCAGCAGCCGCCTGTTCCTGCGTCACCCTGAACGTCTGTTGCGAAGGTACGAGACGGGGCGCCGGGGCAAAGTGTTTACCATCACCGCACGAACACCAGGCATCGAGGATCCCCTGACGGTGCTGGTGGACACCGGCGCTGACGTGCCATTCTGCATCACCAAGACCGGCCTGGACAAGGTGCGCAGCAGGACAAACCAGTGGACTCTGCCGCCGGGACGAGTCCGGCTCCAGTTTGACGGCAGCACATACAAACTGCAGAGGATAGAGCTCAACAACGTGCGCGCCTTCTTTCACTTCGCAATTGGCCGACAGCTGCTCTATCAACTAAAGGCTGTCATTGATTACGTTGACTTCTCCATCACCTTCACCATTAACAAAAAACGATTCCGCCTACACCTCCTTTCAGGCTGAGCGCGCCCACCTGCCACTTTCCCTCATTCAGCCCCCTCCCCCATTCAGCCGCATTCCCCATTCAGCCGCCACCCATACTCAGCCAGCCCCCTCCCCAACTCTGCTACCTCCCCCACTAAGACAACTCCCCTACTAAGACACCTCTAAACACTCAGCCGCCTCCACTACTCAGTCCCCTTTCCCACACAGCCGCCTCCCTCACTCTGCCGCCCCCCTCATTAAGCCTCCATCTCCACTCATCCCTCTCCCCATTCAACCACCTCTCCCATTCAGCCGCCTTCCTCACTCCCCCGACTCAGCCCCTTCCCCCACTCAGCCTCATCTTTCACACATCCTTTACCTTTATTGGTTGACGTGTCACGGGAAGCAGATCAACGGATAGAAAGCCCGCTCAAATTTAATGTACTGCTCACCCACACCACTAACACCCCCCTACCCTCCTCCCAACATCCACACCCCAAACTCCCCATCCCTTCCCTCTTCCCCATACAACCGACCCCCTATCCTTCCCCTCTTCCCCACATCCATACCACAAACCTACCCTTCCCCTCCTCCCCATATCCACACCTCAAACTCCCCACCCCTCCCCTCCTACCCACATCACTAACTCCCCCATCCATCCCCTCCTACCCAGCAGCAAAATTGAACAAATGGAATGAATCTGAAGATCGTAAGTAGAGGGAATAATTTGGATTAAGGAAATGGTTTGGATACAGGACTATAGATTAAGGACTCTAGATTAAAGATATAATCTGGATTAAGGACACTAGATTAAGAAAACACTCTGGATCAAGAACACTAGATTAATGAAATAATATTAACTAAAGAAGTAGTTTTGCTTAAGGACTCTAGATTAAGGAAACAGTCTGGATTAAGGAAATGATATGGATTAAGGACTTTAGCTTAAAATACATAGTCTGGATTAAGGACTCTAGATTAAGAAATAGTCTGGATTAAGGACTCTAGATTAAGGAAATAGTCTGGATTAAGGACTCTAGATTAAGGAAATAGTCTGGATTAAGGACTCTAGATTAAGGAAATAGTCTGGATTAAGGACTCTAGATTAAGGAAATAGTCTGGATTAAGGACTCTAGATTAAGGAAATGGTCTGGATTAAGGACCATAGATTAAGGAAATGGTCTGGATTAAGGACTCTAGATTAAGGAAATAGTCTGGATTAAGGACCATAGATTAAGGAAATGGTCTGGATTAAGGACTCTAGATTAAGGAAATGGTCTGGATTAAGGACACTAGATTAAGGAAATAGTCTGTGTGTGTGTGTGTGTGTGTGTGTGTGTGTGTGTGTGTGTGTGTGTGTGTGTGTGTGTGTGTGTGTGTGTGTGTGTGTGTGTGTGTGTGTGTGTGTGTGTGTGTGTGTGTGTGTGTGTGTGTGTGTGTGTGTGTGTGTGTGTGTGTACACTTGTATTTTTTTTTCTTTTTTATTGTCATTTCTTATGTGAATTTTAGACTTGAGTCTAAATTTTTGTTGGCGAATATTGTATTGAGAGACTTTAACAGAAATATGAATATGAAAGAGATATCAGTGTTTCCTTTCCCTTCTTGTGGTGGGAGATGTCTGAAATAAGACTTACAGTTGAGTTAATGTTGAGCAGCTCTTCCAATCTAAAGGAATGTTAATCATACCAGAAAACCAAATTAAAAATACGTGAAGAGAAATGGCAGAGTTAAAGGAAAAGATATATTAGATCAGAAAGAAGGGGAATTGAATGAAAACAAAAAAAAATAAGATGGGAAGGATAAAAGAGAGGATTGTTTGAGGGTGAGAGAGGGAAAACAAATAGAAAATCATTAATATTTCAACCTCATGCATAATTTTCCGTCATCTGAATGTAATCTAACCCAACCCAACCCAATCCAACCTAACTTTAACTAAAGGAAAAGTTTTGCTTGGTGAGTGAATTAATGAATGAAAGAATTAGCGAACCGTTTAATGACAGAATGGGTGGAGTGAATCACGAGTGAAAAGGAGGAATAGTTATGAATGGATGAGTGAAGGAAAGGAGGTAATGAATGAAGGAATTATTGAAGGAGTGAAGGAAAGAATGAATGGAAGGAGTAAATGAATAGAGGAATATTTGATGAAGAGACGGTGGCATGAAGTGTTTAATACACAAAATGGAAAAATGGAAGGAATAATGGATAGATGGATGAATGGAGACATGGTGGTTGGCTGGACAGATAAATGGATGAATAGATAAATGGAAGAATGGATAAATAGATGAAGAGAAGAAATAGCTGGATGAATGTTGTCCCTTTCATTACTGGGACGCATTTTTCCCGTGTGTTTTGGGAAGATTTGACGATTTTAGTGACATTAGGAAGGGTTGATGGAGGACAGACGATTAATGGTCAGAGACTTCACTATTTCAATCCCCACATAAGTTTCTGAAGGTGTATAAAATCGCCAATGGTAAGAAGAAATGAATGAACACGTGTCTTGGTACTGAAGGAATTAAACTAGCAAACATACGTATATGACGCTCTTCATTCTCTGTCCATATGCCTCACGTCCCAAGTTATGCACCATTCTTCCTTGTCTTGGTTCAACAACATTCTTCCCTCACAAACATTCTTGCCAAACTGTTCCCTTTTAGCAGTTCTCGCACTTCTTTCTCCTCCACTTCCTAATCTTTGAATTTACAAGATCAAGTTACTGAAATACGTAATAATTTTGATAGAGTCATCTGTGAAGACTTCATGAAAAAATCCTCTCAACTCTCATTCTGCTCACTACTTATACAATAGCTTATTAGAATGTTCTCTAAGGCAATACGTTCAATAACTCACACGAGGTGACAACATATTAGATCTCGTTCTTTCAACAATCGAAGATTCAATATCCAATATTGGTTCAATATCTAAAATTGGTCCCTTTAATATTGTATCCTTTAATATCAACCTTCAAGCATGCAAAGACAATGTTACCAACGAAAAAGTTTTCATGCATGTACAAAGAAGGAGACTACGAGAGACTCAAGAAGTCATTTCTTGCTGCTACAGACTGGAACGCTGAACTTCGTAGAAGTAACATTGAAGAATCATAGGCCAAATTTAAGTATATCTTAGAAAATGCTGTGAAATCATGTATTCCAATGCTTAAAAGACAGCCCTGGAAGAAAAATCATGCCTTTCATAAATATTTGACATCTCAGAACGAGGTTGAGGAAACACTGCTCGTAAAAAGTTAAAACAACAAATAAATTACTTGGGTTTATTGGTAAGACTTTTGAATTCAAATCAGAAGGCATAATTCTCACATTGTTTAATGCACCCGTCCGATCCCAGCTTGAATACTCTGTCTAGTTTTGGTCACCCTATCACAGGAAAAATATAGACAAGCTGAAGAAAGTCCAAAGAAAAGTTACCAAGGTAATCCCATGAATGCGGAGCAAGCCTTATGAGGACCGCCTGAGGGAACTCAACTTGTTTAGTTTAGATAAACGACGAATGCGAGGGGATATAATTGAGCTGTTTAAAATGTTTCGGGGCTTTGATAACAAAAATATAAATAATTATCTTATCAATCACAATACCAAAACGACTACAAATAATGGTTACAAGATTACAGGTAGGCGCTTCAGATCAGACGAGGCTGAGCATTATCTTTTCAATAGAATTGTAAATATGTGGAACGCTCTCTCCCAGCTCATGTTGTCCGTAGTAACACAATAGAAACTTTTAAACAAAGGTTGGACAATCACCTCGCATCAACCCCTCAAATGACGTACTCTTTGCCTATACACAATATCTTTTTTAGTTACTTACAAGATAGTATCATTCTTTCATTTCAACCTTTCCTATTACATCTTTGACTTTTTTCCCTCTAGTCTCTCTTGTTTTCCTTTTCTTGAACCCTGGTGTCCCTCAGCCTTTAACTTGTGGAATCTGTCGTGGTAGAATAAACACACAGGCAGCCTCGTTAGGCTCAGTAGGCCTGTTGTAGTCTGTTTTTTTTCTTTGTATTTCCTTTGTATTTCTCCTCCTCCTCCTCCTCTTCCTATTCCTCCTCCTCCTCCTCCTCCTCCTCCTCCTCCTCCTCCTCCTCCTCCTCCTCCTCCTCCTCTTCTTCTTCTTCTTCTTCTTCTTCTTCTTCTTCTTCTTCTTCTTCTTCTTCTTCTTCTTCTTCTTCTTCTTCTTCTTCTTCTTCTTCTTCTTCTTCTTCTCCTCCTCCTCCTCCTCCTCCTCCTCCTCCTCCTCCTCCTCCTCCTCCTCCTCCTCCTCCTCCTCCTCCTCCTCCTCTTCCTCCTCCTCCTCCTCCTTCTTCTACTGGTTAATTTTCTATTTTTTTCCTTCCTTCCTTCATTTTCTTTTCTTCCTGTAATTACTTATCGTTCTCATTCTTCTCTTTATTTGATTGTCTTTTTATCCCTTACGTCCTTCTTTTTATTCTCACCTACTCCTCATATCCCTCCTTTCCTTGATGCCGCGAACCCTGGGCGATCTGTACTAAGACAATTCAACTACTGTGGAAGACGATACGTGATTGCCTCAAAATACAATTGTCTATCCTCAATCTCTGCCTGACACTGCAACTTAGTCTCGTACTTACACTACGTGAAAAAGGGTCTTGTTGAATGTACATGGGTTTTTAAAGTTGTTTTCTTATCGTTCTAGTGCGATATTAACAAGATTTCTGTTACTGAAACGATGAATAGTCTAGAGAAGCATGCTACTCTTTGTGACTTTTGAAAACAGTCGTGATGAAAAGCAGATTGTTTTCTGAATATTGGCCTTCTTACCAGACCTAACTTGTTTCAGTAGAAGAGCATCAAGGCACTTCCAGTCCAGCCGTAAATGAATTAACGTGAATGGATTTTTAGTAAGTTTCTGTACAATAGCAGTTTATATTTCTATTTATCTATTTTATTAATTTGTCTATTTATTTTCATGTAAGAGGAGGGATCTAGTCAAACCCAAGTTTTCTTTTACTAATTTGCCAGTTTCTAAAAACAATACAAACGAGGTTACCATAAATTGGAGAGTACGTGTGTTGGGCAAAGAATGTGAGACGCGGAATTACCAGTACAATTTATATTAGAGCAAAAATTACTCGACTTCTCTTGCAAGTGGATAAAACAAGTAAAGCTCATTCATGTAACTGTACAAAGTAGCATGATGATCGCGATTCTGAGGGACAATTATGCTTGATTGACTGAAAAAAAAAATCATTTGACATTTTCTGAGTAGCCCTAAAAGGGCGGCTAGAAGGTCAGCTTTGTGATGAAAGCCCCGCTCTGCTCATGAATGTCTTCTTCTGACCTTTGTCGTTATAGAACCTTCCGCTGTCCCATTTGACAGTAGTGAAAAAAGAGAACATGTGATAAATTCAGACTCCACCAGAATGTGTCGCGTGTAGGAGAGCAAACGAATCACTGGCGAGGAATCATAGCAGTCTTTAACCTTTTCACAGCTCATCAGGCTTCCCAACATCTTCAACTTTTTTGTACCTGAAGCAAATTTTTGGTACTAGTCTTTAAAAAAATACTTATGCAGCTTAACAAAGATTGAATGTATTTTTTGCATCTGACACAAATTTTTGGTACCAGTAGCTTTGGTACCTCTGTAGCTTAGCAAAGATTGAATTAACCTCATTGTCTCTTTTCTTGATATCCATTATCTCATGTTAAAAAAATGGCGTACAAATTTTGCCTTTATCTCTTAGCAGAACGTGCATGAGAGATGCAAGGCACAGTCCGAGCTGACCCAGTGTAAAATGATTTCATCCTATCCAAAGATCGGTCAATGTGAACTCTAAAACTCTCTTCCTATGGGGAAAGAACACACACACACACACACACACACACACACACACACACACACACACACACACACACACGCGCGCGCCCGGTAGCTCAGTGGTTAGAGCGCTAGCTTCACAAGCCAGAGGACCGGGGTTCGATTCCCCGGCCGGGTGGAGATATTTGGGTGTGTCTCCTTTCACGTGTAGCCCCTGTTCACCTAGCAGTAAGTAGGTACGGGATGTAAATCGAGGAGTTGTGACCTTGTTGTCCCGGTGAGTGGTGTGTGCCTGGTCTCAGGCCTATCCGAAGATCGGAAATAATGAGCTCTGAGCTCGTTCCGTAGGGTAACGTCTGGCTGTCTCGTCAGAGACTGCAGCAGATCAAACACACACACGCACACACACACACACAGTTCCGTAGCTCTGTGATAATGTCCTTGATTCATTTGAAAGACTGAGATCTGTGACCTCAAATTACAAAAGTTTCTGCTCATACATGAACAGTTTGTATCCTTAAAACCAGACCAGATGTTGTATGCTGTGAAATACCTCAGCCTTGCCCATAAATTTGACTGCTTGCCTTGGAATGTGTGTGGTTAAGGACAGGAGATGGTTGTTGATCATAAATAAAGCATGTGATTCTTAGCCCTTAGACTGCTAATAACGCCGTGACGCATGGTTTATCCTACTTAGTCCCTATGAATTAATAAAGGATGAATATAATTACTTACATTGAAAAATCTTAGACTAATCAATCTATTACATTGATATCAGTAATGTCTGGAAATTAAACACAACTTGCACTAGAGTGGCTAGACTATTATTTTACGCTTTACAAGAAGTTTTGCAGTCAACACTATGGCTGAGCTACAAGGTGTCAAGGATGCAGCACACTTACCATCCTGTACTGCTGCAGGAAGGAGCAGGCGGCGCACTGAAGACCTGGAAAGAGAGATGCATATTTATTACGAATACACCTTCATTCTCACTTCTTGATTAATACCAATGAGTTCAAAGATTAAAGATGATTATTGTTGTATACATTGAATGATGAATGTGATAAAGACCTAACGTTAAGTAAGCTTCAAGCTTCCGTATTTTACTACGTACTTTTCCTCTCCTACATCTTCGGATATGTTAGCTCTAGTGTTCTCTAGAGCAGTGTTCTTCAACCTTTTCTAAGATCATGCACCCTTCCGGGAGCTCTTGAAAAATTCATGTACCCTAGCGCCGTCGACAAAAAAAAAAAAAAAAAAAAAAAAAATCACATTGTTTTTTATTTTTAAGACCGAAAATATATAAATAAAAGTATTAGGTCTCTATTTTAAATATAAAAAATAGCTACTTGGTCCTAAACAATTATATAGGTGGTAACTGTATAATAAAACAATATAATTATATGTGTATACCTTTTGTATTTCTATTTTTAAATGTACAAATAATGTGATTTTTCAAATGGTTTGAAAAAAAAATACAAATGGAATATCACATTGTATACACACAAGTTATAAAACAGCAAATTAAAAAGGTTTTATATTCAGTGGCTGGGTTGCTGCTGCATTGTTCCAACAATCTTTTCAAAGCGAGGTTTTATTTCACTTTCCAGTGCCCCCCTCATCAGAGAATCCACATCTTGTAACAGTCTACATGCCACAAACACAAATTAACTCATATTCAAGACATTGTGACATGTGTGGATAGGTGAATGGAAGGAAACACGACACGGGTATGTACTGTACAAGTGTACATCAGAGTTAATTTCCCGAGTATTTTCGTTGTTGCTTCTTCAGGGGAAAGAAGCAACAGCGAAATTAAATGAGAAATTGTCTGATCTGCATACCCGTGTTTCCTTCCATCCACCTATCATTATTTACTACTCACCAATATACGAGCGATTTTGAGTGGTTAAGTCGGGAGTCAACTTGACTGTGCGTCCGAAGGAACGTGAAGGTAGAATGAGGGTAGCACTGTACTGAGTGTATACCTCTACTACCAGCGCCAGTGACACGTCTAATACCAGTACACCGCCGCAGGCCCGCAAGCTGCAATGTTGCCAACCCGTGAGGCGCGAATTGTGTCACAAAACCCGTCGTGAAAAGTACCTATACCAAATTCCTCATACTTTTCCCCACACTTTGGGGCAGTATCTGCCTATCTGGGGAATGGCTCTTTATACTGTGTATAGTAACTATAGTTAATACTGAGTGTAATATACTAATATAATACACATATTTTTAATACTATAATCTCAATTTAAATTAATTTCTTACATTACACTTACAATTTTCTTCCTAAAACACCTTTTCGTAGTGTGCATTCTTGTACACACTAGCCTTGTCATGTACCCCTCCATGTACCCCATTATTTCCATGTACCCTTTGAAAAAAATCATGCACCCTGGGGTGCACCATGCACCCAGGTTGACTATCACTGCTCTAGAGTAACTATTTGCCCTCAAATATATTACTTTTTCCTGCCGAAAGACTCCTACAGATGGTTGGTGTCCCTGTGTTATAAGCAGTATTAACTTCTTAATCAAGCATTCTAATTAGTCGATGGGAATTTTTATACCTTCCCTAATTCATATATCAAGCTTTTTTTCCTCTCCAAGCCTTAGACTAATTACCTAACGAGAAAAACCAGGAAGGAATATAAATTGACATTCTGGAACTTAACTGACCTATTATTTTTGTTTTAATATCTTCTCTGTTGAACTCTCCTTTGAAGGTTAGCGGTAAATTAATAGGGTTTTTCCTTGTCTATACACTTTATTATTAATCTGTTATTTTATTTATATGTTCATTCATTTATTCATCTCTTTATCTATTGCTGGTCTACTTGTTCATATATTCATTTGTGTCTTTGGCAAGACTTCACGCATTATGAAAATACTCTGAGTGCAGATCACTCATGAATTATTAGATTCATTATTTTTTTTCTTTTAGGGTACCTCCTATCTTAAAGCCCACCCGCTAGGAAACCGTTGCCCCGAGTGAGGAAGCCCAACCTACACTCAGACCGTGGACAGGATTCGAACCCGTGCGCTTGGAGACCTCTAGGATCCCAAAGCACGCATGGTTCCACTGTACCACGGCGGCCCCATTTGTCGTGTTTCTGACTCTTTTTAATCAAGACACTTCCGTTCTTTGTCTTATCAAATGTTATTAAACCTTTTTCTGTTTTTTTCCCTATTTTTGGATACTCTAGATGTCTCTTATAAGGTCACACATCTGTTCTCTCTCTCTCTCTCTCTCTCTCTCTCTCTCTCTCTCTCTCTCTCTCTCTCTCTCTCTCCAGTTCTACCATATTGTCACTACTCTTCTGAAAAACTGGATCTCCGCCATTAAGTCTCTAATTATCCCCTTGTCTTAATAAACCAATAGGAAGCACCAACTTAGGCCTCTTCTCTATTGACTTTTCTCCGCGCTGATGCTTTTCTCCCTCTGTGGCTGTGTAGAGGAACGATTTCAAAAGAAGAGACAAAAGACGCATTATAAGTAGGGTCGAAACCTTTTCAAACGGCAAGGACAGGTTTGGATGAGGTAGGAGAGGGAGGCAGGAGAGACGAGGAGAAAGTAGGAGAATGTCTGCTACGTCTTCTATGGCTGTGGGGAGGAAGGCGAACCCAAAGCCCTCACAATGCACACAGAGAAGAGGCAAACAATGCATTCTGATGAGACGAGAAAAGAAGATAAAGATGCTATTGGGAGAAAAGGGAAATCTAGACAATATACAGGAGGGAGGAGTCTCAAATAGGGTCGAGGGTTCGTTCATTGTCGATTGTACCTCCTTAGGCAACGCCACAAGGAAGGTGAGGAGGAAAGTGAACGTACTGGAGCCATATTCTGAAACACTACACCGCATCACCACTACTTTCAAAACACTCTTGGTGAAGTTATACGGGATTTTAAGGGTATGTTTTAGTGTCATAGAAACAAATTAACAATATTTCTTCGTTATTAACAGAAAAAACACTTGAAAACCTGGTAAGTCATCACTGTGGTCACTGAAAGTAGTCATGGTGAGAGAGCAATGCGTTTCAGAGTACCGGACCTGAATGAGGCGGAAGGACAAGGAAGTTGAACCAAGCCAGCGCGTGTGTGAGATTATAAGGCAGCGAGAAGCAAGGTGCGGCGCGGGCAGACTTTTCAGCAGAGCGTCCCATCCCTACCAAACGGCCAACTCAAGGCTGGGACCGTAACTGCCGAGATCCGATCAAACAATCTGGCTGAATGGCCCCGAGATGACCCCAGGCGACGGGCCACTTTCTTTGTAGCGCCCCTTCTTGCCTCCCCTCCTCCTCCACAGCCTCTTCCAGCCTCCTCTTCCACTCTGCTTCTCATCCTCCTCTCCTTTCCTCCTCTTCCTCTTACGGACTCCCTACCTCTCTTCCAGCTTCCTTTCCTCTCTTCCTCTGCCTCTTCTAGCTTCCCTGCCTTTCTTCACCTCTCCTCCCTATCACTGTCTCGCTTCCAGATTCCTCTTCTCTCCTCTTCTCTAGCTCTCCATGTCTCCTCTTGTATCCTTCTCCTCCTCTCTCTCTTCCAACTTCCTCTTATCAAATCCCCTGCTTCTTTTCTGGCTTATACACTTCCCTGCCTTTCTTCCAAGCCTCCTCTCTTTCTCAGTCTTTTTCAGCCACCTTGCCTGTCCTCTCCTCTACTCTTTTCCTTCCTCGCTCCTAGTCTCCCTGTCACCATGCGATTCTCCCTTCTCTCCAATTCTTTTCTTCTCTCCTTCCCTTCTTATTTCTCTATCTTCATCTCATTTCTATCTTCTCTTACTCTCTTCTTTCCATGTCTCTATCATACTGCTTGATTCTCTTCTAGCTTTTTCTCTCCTGTTTATTTTCTTTCTTCCTTCCTGTTGTTGTTCTTTTCGTTCCTTTCTCTTTCTTCCCCTTGTGTATTTCTCACTCATTCATGACCATAAACAAATCAAAACAGGAATTATCCACGAACAAAAAGGGAAAAAACAAGAACCAGAGTGACAAGTTAAGTAAATTTTGAAAGCAGCTTTTAAGAGACGTAACAACTCTTTAGCGAGAATACAGCAAAAGAAACACAAGGAAATAAAAAACCAGTAATAAGTCACCATGCTTACGAGTGTGAGTCCCTGTACAAATAATGAATCTTTTTTGACCGAATCCACCTCAAACAAGGGAAAAATGGACTGACTTTTCAATTATTTTCATCTCAGCCAGGAGAACCAAAAGACTTCAAAACACCGGCATTATCACATGGAAGGGCGTAGTTACTTAATATTTAACCCCTTCAATACTGGGACACACTTTTACCTTGAGATTTGAGTACTATTAGATCATTTTATTGACATTAGGAAGGGCCTATGGAGGTCAGAAGATTAATGGCCACAGTCTTCACTATTTTAATCCCCCACATAAATTTCTGAAGCTGTATAAAATCACCAAATAGTAAGCACAAGGAATATGGAAACACGTCATGGTACTGAGAGGGTTAAGAGACGAAACAACTCTTCAGCGAGAATGCAGCAAATGAAACACAAGGAAATAAAGAAACCTGCAGGAAGTCACCACGCATACAAATGCGAGTTTTTGTACAAACAATGAATCTTTTTAACCGAATCCATTTCAACCTGACGAAAAATTGACTGACCTTTCAAACTATCTTCATCGCAACCAGGAGAACCAAAAGACTTCAAAACACCTTCATAATCATAAAGAACAGCGTAGTTATAGAATCTTTAACTCCTTCAATACTGGGACACGTTTTCCCTTGAGATTTGTATACGATTAGACGATTTTATTGACATTGGGAAGAGCATATGGAGGTCAGAAGATTAGTGGCCACAGTCTTCACTATTTTAATCCTCCACATAAGTATGTTAGGCTGTATAAAATTACCGAATAGTAATGTAGATTAGCGTAGTTACATAATCTTTAACCCCTTCAATACTGGGACACATTTTTACCTTGAGATTTGAGTATTATTAGACCATTTTATTGACACTGGGAAGAGTTTATAAAGCTCAGAAGACTAATGGCCAAAGTCTTCACTATTTCATTCCCCCACATGAGTTTCTGAAACTCGCCTCATGGTACTGATGGGGTTAATGGCTGTCTTCACCTTTCGTCATCTTAGTCATCCACAATACACCACAAAATCGCTACAGAAAAATAATGTTCCCTCGGTGTTTCTGCTTCCTCTAAAACAAGTCCTGACGCGCCTCTGTCCCGGCCAGTCCCGATTGCTCATCCTGGTCCATAAATTACCGTGATGGGCTTCAGGGGACCAGGCCGGCGATTCAACGAGACACGTGCACAACTAGACGACTAAATGACTCTCTGACTACGACTCTCTCTCTCTCTCTCTCTCTCTCTCTCTCTCTCTCTCTCTCTCTCGATACACCAATAGTAAAAAAAATATTAGAAAAAAGGGAGTGTTTATAAAGTTTTCACCTTCAGTTCAAAGCCACAGGGAATCGATCTGGTGTCTTGGTATTGAAGGAAAAAAAAATAAAAAGTTACTCCCTGCACCATTTTAAAATCAAATCAATCAAAGTCGTCGGGCAAACACAAGCAGTCAAACCCCACACACACACACACACACACACACACACACACACACACACACACACACACACACACACAGTAAAAACAAATCGAAAAAGCCCAAACTCGAACTATAAATATTTCACGAACAAAAATTAACGAATGGGACAAAAAATTAAACAGAAATTAACATAAATTGATGAATAAACCACATCTTGTATCCATATTGAAGGAGAATAAATACCAAGGCAACAGAGAGGAAGGCAGGGAGTGAGCTGACCGCCCCAGGTGAAAGGCGCGCGTCTGGTGTCTGGGAATGAAGCAGGTACTGGGTGGGTCTGCTCGCTGGGGAGAAAAAAAAGGAAGGGAGAGAAAAAAATGATCAAGTGGGCAGAGTCAAAACGACCAATTCAGAGGAACATTAGGCAGCGGAAACCCAGGTGGTCAAAAATATTGGTTGGTTAGTCTCTCTCTCTCTCTCTCTCTCTCTCTCTCTCTCTCTCTCTCTCTCTCTCTCTCTCTCTCTCTCTCTCTCTGTGTGTGTGTGTGTGTGTGTGTGTGTGTGTGTGTGTGTGTGTGTGTGTGTGTGTGTGTGTGTGTGTGTGTGTGTGTGTGTGCCTGTCTGTCTGTCTCTTTGGAAATGAATAAAAACTAGAAACGAGAAAAGCTGAATAAATCCTAGTTCACGTCAAAATCAAAGCTCGCTCGCCAAATCCTGACAAGTAAATTCCTGGTAGTCATCACAGAAATTCCCCACAACAATGCTATGATTATTTGACAAAAAAAAAATACTAATGACCAAAAAAATCTATTACCGGCAGTGTAAAACGTTGTGGGGTAAATGTAATGGTTATTTTGGATATATTCATTGCAGATCCTGAGAATAAAAGTAAAGATGAAAATATGTCCTTTTATTTATTTCTTTTTCCCATGTGAGATGATATGGAGGTTGGAAAAAAGCTTAGATGAAAGGAGGGCATGAGAAGTGTGTGTGTGTGTGTGTGTGTGTGTGTGTGTGTGTGTGTGTGTGTGTGTGTGTGTGTGTGTGTGTGTGTGTGTGTGTGTGTGTGTGTGTGTGTGTGTGTGTGTGTGTGTGTGTGTGTGTGTGTGTGTGTGCGAGCCTGCCTGCCTTAAATGCATTATTATTCGCTTGTGTATGCCAGTGAATGCTTTGAATCTTTGCATGTTCCTGTCCTTCTGTATGCTTTTCAATACGTGTATGGCGAATAACTGGAGATGATATCAAATAAATCACCTTTCGTAATTATAACCCAAAATAAACACGTCAAAAATGTTAAATCCGAGACAATTCGCAGGAAGAAAGTAGTGTGAGAGGCCAAGTCTACGATATATTGGCGACTGGGGGAAGAGGCAGAGATAGAAAGTCCGGAGACAGAGACACAAATTACTTGAAGCATGGTAAAAACAATGAATGAGTGTGCCAGTAGGGGAAACTGGGAGGCAGACACTGACATAACATAAGATAGGAAGAAATTTTATCATATGATTATAACAACAGAGTGAAGAAAAAGTGTAGTAGGGATAATGGTGGTGGCAAAATGTAAGTACGTTAGCAGGGAAGGAATTACAGGCTAGAAACAAGGTGATAGAATAGAAACAGAGCCATTAAAAGGATATGAAATTAGTGACAAGAGCGTGGAAAGATTAAGGAGCAGAGAGTGGTGACAAGGAAGGCAGCAAAGTAGTGATAACGTAATAAGTTAACAGTGGAACCATGCGTGCTTTGGGGTCCGAAGGGTTTCAAAGCGCATAAGTTCGAATACTGTCTACGGTCAGAGTGTAGATTGGGCTTCCTTACTCGGGGCAACGGTTCCCTAGTGGGTGGGCTTTAAGGTAGGTGGTACCCCAAAAAGTACCTCCTTTAGCCCATAAAATCCCGTGAAAAGCTCACATGGTATAAAAAGAAAACACTCGGTAAAAATAATACAAGTAGTATGATAAAATAAGTAGTAAGGTTAGTGACGGCAGTGTGTGGTGTGTGAACAAGGATGATTGGAGAGAAGAATAATCAGCACGAAGAGAGAGCACATGGTAATTGGACGGTGGTGGCAACGCAGAGAATCATGAATAGGTGTGGCAGGGTAGGAGTAAGTTAGCAGGAGACGCAATGGCAGAGACAATGATGACAGGATAGCAGGAGAGTGAATGAAAATGAAAGAATGGTAACAGCATGATAGGAAAGCAAAGCAGAGAAGTAGGGATGGCAGTGGTAGGGTACGAATAGGGCTGGCTGGTTGCAGGGGACGCGGTGGTGACGGCGGCGGCGGGGAGCAGAGTAAACAGAGGCAGGGCCGAGGAGTGGAGAATGGAGTCGTGACAGATTATGGATTTCCCCGTCATAGGATCATCCATCACCCGAGGCGCGGCGGAGTGACGAGAATATAACTTTTTTCTTCTCCTTGGGTTACACTTAATGCATGAACGAGTGTCCTGCAGCTGCAGTGAAGGGTGACGCGGTGAAGCGGTGGAGGTGTGAGGAGGAAGGGTCAATATGCGAGAAGAGAAAAGTAAAGGGGTTACTATTTTTATTCCTGCATATTTATCTCTTTTCTTCTCACAATAATTTCCTTCTTTATTCCGTTATCATAATTTTCTTTACCTATCTATCTAGCTTTTTTGTCTCTCTCCTTTTTCTCCACTTTCTTTCTTACCTCACTTTTTTCCTTTTTTTCCTACTCGCTTTCTCCTTCTTTTCCCTTCATTTCTTTTTTTACTTTTCATTCCCTTCTCTCGTATTTCTGCCTTTCCATTTATATCTTCCTATTTTTCTAACTCCCTATTTCAACCATTCATCCACGCTGCTTCTCAATTTCACCCCCCAAATCCAACTTTTCTCCTCCCTCCTGTGCCTCACCAACACTCACATCTGCCTCATTTCACCTGCACTCACCCTGGCCTCACCTCACTCTTACTCTAACCCTCATCTCTCACTCATACCCAGCTCACCTCACACTCACACCCTGCTCACCTCACTAACACTCTACTTATTTCGCCTCACGCTTCTAATGGACGATCCGATCCATCCATCCATCAAGAGCTGTAAATTCACGTGTTTACCGATACGTCGATGAAAAAAACTCACGCTGTTATTCTCTCTTTTAATTCCTTCGTCAGTAGGAGTGTCAGTTCTTGCGATAGTGTATACTGAACTGGCTAACTTGTTTTCTGTTTCTTATTTCTATTTTTCTTTCTCTCTTTAATTATTTCGTTTTTTTTTTATAAGGATATTCTGTATTTTTTTCTCCTTTTTTTCTTTCTTGTCTGTTTTTTTTTTTATTCAATTTTTTTTGTCGATAATGTATACTGAACTGGCTAACTCTAATTTTTTTCTGTTTTCTTTCTTTTATTTAATTATTTTGCTTTTTATAAGGAAATTCAGTGTTTTTTCTCTTTTCATTTTTCTCTGTTTTTTTTTTTTTTTGTCGATAGTGTATACTGAATTGGTTAACTCTGTCTTTCTTTCTCTCTTTATTTCATTATTTTTTTATAAGGAAATTTAATGTTTTTTCTTTTTTTTCTTTATCTGTATTTTTTTCTTTTTATTTACTTTTTTTGTCGATTGTGGATATTGAGCTGGTTAACTTTTATTCTTTCTGTTTTCTTTCTCTCTTTATTTAATCATTTCGTTTTCTATAAGGAAATTCAGCGTTTCTTTTCCTCTTTTTTTTCTTTCTTGTATATTTTTTTTTTTTTTTTTGTGTGATCTTAACAAATGTACAATATGTTTTGTACAATATTTCAGGGATTTATTTACTGTTTGTATTGTTATTATTGTTACTGTTATTGTTATTGTTGTAGTAGTAGTAGTAGTAGTAGTAGTAGTAGTAGTAGTAGTAGTAGTAGTAGTAGTAGTAGTAGTATTATTATTATTATTATTATTATTATTATTATTATTATTATTATTATTATTATTATTATTATTATTATTATTATTATTATTATTATTATTATTATTATTATTATTATTATTATTATTATTATTATATTATCATCATCACCATCATCATCATCATTACCATTACTCATGAACAAGAAAACCACTATTACTACTACCACTTTACTACTACTTTACTACCACTGCCAGCACCATTACTACTACCACTACCACTCACCACCACTACCACTGCTACCACCACCACTGCTGCCACCACTGCCACCTGCACAACCACCACACCACCACCACCTACCACCACTACCACTACTACCACCACCACCACCACCACCACTGCTAACCACCACCACCACCACCACCACCACTGCTACCAACATTATCATTACTACTATTATTACAACTACTATTACTATCATTACTACTACTACTACTACTACTACTACTACTACTACTTACCACAACCACAACAACAACAACAACAACTATTACTGCTACTACTGCTACTACTATCAACACTACTAATTCTAATAGTAAAACTACTTTTACCACAACAACAATCAACAACAACAAAACAACAAAACAACAACAACAACTACTACTACTACTACTACTACTACTACTACTACTACTATTACCACAACTACCACTACTGCCACCCTTACTTACTACTCCAGCTTAAGTGAAATATATCAGAGAAAAAACCGCATTGACTTTTCACTCCGAATTTATTTTTTTTTCTATTTTTCTCCTTTATTTAACCAAAGAAGTCATGTCATTCCAATTATGCGTCAATTTAGCGCATGACTCCACAACATATAAGGAACTAAACATGACGGAACACAGAGAGAGAGGAGAGAGAGAGAGAGAGAGAGAGAGAGAGAGAGAGAGAGAGAGAGAGAGAGAGAGAGAGAGAGAGAGAGAGAGAGAGAGAGAGAGAGAGAGAGAGAGAGAGAGAGAGAGAGAGAGAGAGAGAGAGAGAGAGAGAGAGAGAGAGAGAGAGAGAGAGAGAGAGAGAGAGAGAGAGAGAGAGAGAGAGAGAGAGAGAGAGAGAGAGGTGGAAAATTCTTGTGTGACTGAAGAAATGAATGAATGAATAACGGATGAAATTCACAAAAAAAGGAAGAAAGAGAGGAAAATAATGAATAGATGGAAAGTAAATGAATAAAAGATCGTATGTGTGTGTGTGTGTGTGTGTGTGTGTGTGTGTGAACGAAAGGCCAAATAAATTAGTCAACGGGTGAAAGTATGAAAAGAATTGATGCATGACTGTATTGAGCGACTGAGTGAGTGTGTGATGGAGTGAATGAGTGAAGGTTACCGTAAATGAACACCGGGACACATAAACTACTGAATCCATAAAACAAGAACATATAAACAAGACAGCAAGAAAATAAATAATGGAACGAATGAAAGGAATAAGCTCCCTCTCCCTCTCTCTCTCTCTCTCTCTCTCTCTCTCTCTCTCTCTCTCTCTCTCTCTCTCTCAGGAAGTGTAGTATTTGATTATTTTTGCTTGTCTTAAGAGAGAAGCAAGACTCACGCTATCTTGTAATCAGCTGTCTCGCTCCTTCTCCTCTCCCATCTCTCTCTCTCTCTCTCTCTCTCTCTCTCTCTCTCTCTCTCTCTCTCTCTCTCTCTCTCTCTCTCTCTCTCTCTGACTTTACTTTCATATTAATCTACTTCATCTTTCTTCATCCACATCTGTTACTTTTCTTGTCACTTTTTCTTACTTTTTTTCATCTCTAGTCATTATTTCTTGCCATCCTTCTTTCGTCTGCTGTTGCATTTATTCTCTCTCTCTCTCTCTCTCTCTCTCTCTCTCTCTCTCTCTCTCTCTCTCTCTCTCTCTCTCTCTCTCTCTCTCTCTCTCTCTCTCTCTCTCTCTCTCATGGTCATCAGATAATCATATTCTGACTTTTGTTTTGTTTTGCTTACTTCTCTGTTTGTCTCTCCGTGTCTGTTCATTCGTCTCTCTCTCTCTCTCTCTCTCTCTCTCTCTCTCTCTCTCTCTCTCTCTCTCTCTCTCTCTCTCTCTCTCTCTCTCTTTCACACACACACACACACACTCTCAGGTCGAACCAAAGGCGACGACCAAGAAGTGACGACCTCGCGCAACAGTCCTTGTGATTCTCTCGACCTCCGCCTGTCAGCTGCCGCATCAAATAATTGTGATTGACCTTTATTAATAATTTTTGGCCGCCACAAGATGGTCCAGGCAACCTTTTAAACCGCCTGACACATGTCCCGCCTGGTGTCTTAACAGCTGACGGCGCGGCATATGAAAAGGAAAACGAGGAAACAGACAGATGAACAGACATATTGGTGACAGATGGATAGTTGGGATGACAGGTGGTGATGCTAATGAATAAAGAAGGCACGTGGTTTTGATTTGCACAATACAGCACGAGGTTAGAAGAGAAATACCGACTTTTGATTGCTGTTAATGGTCAGTGTCGTGTATGATACATTAGTGTGGGAGGCGTCGATGAGATGTGGGTTGAGTGTTGCTGATAATTGGTCATGTGCACTGAAACGAGAAAAATATTGAGAGAAAAGAAGAACACAAAAAATCAAGAAGACGAACAAGAATAAAAGAAGAAGTAGTGGAAGTAGTTGTAGGTAGTAGTTGTAGATGGTAGTGGTAGTAGTAGTAGTAGTAGTAGTAGTAGTAGTAGTAGTAGTAGTAGTAGTAGTAGTAGTAGTAGTACGAAAAGAAAAAGAGCAGCAACAACAACTCAACAACAACAACAACAACAACAACAACAACAACAATAAGAACAGTAGAACAACAACAAAAACAACAACAACAACAACAACAACAACAACAACAACAACAACAACAACAACAACAACAACAACAACAACAACAACAACAACAACAACAACAACAACAACAACAACAACAACAACAACAACAACAATAACAACAGAGGAACAACAACAACAACAACAATAATAACAGAGGAACAACAACAACAACAACAACAACAACTCCAACAACAACAACAACTCCAACAACAACAGCAACAACAGACTCAGTGACTGATGATCATCTTATCAAGGAATCAACTGACCCCCCCAACACAACACAAGCACGAGTGGAGAGGCCAGCGGTTCACAACACACTGGGCAGAGGAATCGAAAAAGTGAACGCGAGTGCTGACTAGGAACTGACTCATAGATCAAGTGACTAATTGACTGTCCGACTTAATGAATGAATAAATTAATTAATGAATAACTATCAAAATATTCAACTTCCTCACTAACTCATTAACTAAATAGCTAACACACTAACCAACTAACCTCTTTAACGAACTACATAATCATCTGACTTAATAAAGAACAAAATATAAAAATATCCCACAAAACAGACCGCCTGACTGAACTGACTCACTCGTAAGACAAAGACAACACAAGATACGCGACTCACATATCAACAAAATAACTCAGTAGATCGTGTGTGTGTGTGTGTGTGTGTGTGTGTGTGTGTGTGTGTGTGTGTGTGTGTGTGTGTGTGTGTGTGAGAGAGAGAGAGAGAGAGAGAGAGAGAGAGAGAGAGAGAGAGAGAGAGAGAGAGAGAGAGAGAGAGAGAGAGAGAGAGAGAGAGAGAGAGAGAGAGAGAGAGAGAGAGAGAGAGAGAGAGAGAGAGAGAGAGAACTGAAAGAATTAGTAATGAGAGATGCAGAACCACAGATGACAAGAAAGTTATTGATTTCTTCACCCTAATGATAATAATGATAAGAATACTCTACAAATCCTGAACTTTTCTTAACTCTAACAATGAATCTTCAGCTCTCCTTACTTTCTTCATTTTCTTCAGAACGATAGCAAAACATTATTTGTCCAGAACATTTCGTCACTGGAAAAAAAAATCGAGAAAAGTTATGACAATGACAAATACTCCTTTAGATTCCCAGACCCGAAGAAATTACATCATTAGTCCACGTTTTCTGAGAAGCTAATCACCAACAGAAAGCGACACGTGTTTGCCTCGCATCATTTGCTTCCTGACTCACTCTTGACCTGCCAATAGGTAGTGCTGGTGACTGACTTCAAATTCCAGATCGGGAGGTGAGCAGTGGTTGTCTCAATGTCTTTACACGTAAGAAGACTGACGAAGGGCAACACCTAATACAAAAAAAAACTGTTTGTAGAAATTCCAGGTAGGGAGGTGAGAAGTTACTGTGTCAAT
>NC_059298.1:27168587-27176087 GCF_017591435.1 Portunus trituberculatus | reverse complement strand
GTGTGTGTGTGTGTGTGTGTGTGTGTGTGTGTGTGTGTGTGTGTGTGTGTGTGTGTGTGTGTGTGTGTGTGAGTGTGTGTGTGTGTTTCGGAGAGAGAGGAGGGGGGAGGGCAGAACTACTCAGAGCATGAAAGGTCATGCCTAAACTCACTAACTTCAGACTCGCACAATCTAAACTTGATCAGCTTCTCGCAGAGTGGTTAAGACTTTCCTCAACATATGGCGTGTGTAGGCCGGGAAGTGGGTGGAGGAAGGGTGGGAGCGGTCAGGGAATGGAGATGCAGGAGTGGGACAGCAGGCAGCAAGCTGGCGGACGGTCAGGAACTTGATGAAGCTGTTTCTCCACCAGTGTTGGTTTATAGCCACGATTTAAATTTCATTCTATAAAGATGAAGTCCTGTAAGCCATTTTGCATGAAAGCTGAGACCAGTCACGAATGGCTGTCGTGTACTATATATGTATGTTCGTATATAAACAAACTATATACTTGCATAACATTCAACGGTAAATTCCGTACAAATATGCCGATATTGCAGTTCACGGCCCTATGGGCAGCTGTCGATGCTCAGTTCCGCTGACATGCGAGCATGGACACGTGTGTGTACATAAACAAGCTGCATTTGGTGGCCTCGCCGCGCCGCCAGGCTCTGCAGGAGTGAGCTTCCGCTCGATAACCCCCGTGTCTAGTTTTTGTTGCGATGCATTATAACCACTTGGTGTTGCTGAGGGGAGTCATTGCAAACACCGCCATCACTACTTAAGAGCTGTCTGGACCCACGAGTCTTGCACAGCTTCCCTGAGTTACTGTTGTTACTTGTCACTTCTGTGGCGTGGCGTTAGCTTTCCACGAGAGTAGAGACACTCTCCTACCTCAGGCCGAGTGAGGGCTGGGCGTCCTCTCACTTCTATAATAGTCCTGCAGATGGCCTCCCAATGTCCAATTTCCTCGCCCCTAAAGAGGACGGGCAGAGCGGGTGAGGCCGCGGGCAGGGACTCAGACATCGCGGTAAATGTCTCCACTCAGCAGGTCTCGCTCTCTCTCTATACCGCACCAGAGGAAAAAGCTGAGTCTTGGCCAGCCAATATTGGGACAGAGGCCGCCCTATGACCTGGCCTGTCCTTTAATAAAAGTCAAATTTGACAGATGAGTCCCCGCTCGTCCCCCACAGATGGGCGGGACGGAGCCGAGCCCGCCATCACCAGCTGTTCACGGATAGAATTGCTGATTTCGTGTCGGACGCAGCGGCCGTGTAAAGGTGACGGATGGCGCCCATAAGTCCTGTACATACAGCCGAAGCCCCTCACGCTGCACCCGGCTATCTAGGGGCCCCATCTGACGTCCCAACACGCTCCCCTCCATACGCTCACCTCCTCCCTCACGCCTACACATTACTCAATAGCTCGTTATCGCCGGTCTGTGGGGAGCGCTTCTTGCCATTGCTTGTTCTTTTTTCATCTTTTAGGCCCTGAATGCAAATATTTTTCCCAAAGTGAAGTGATTAACGAAGAATATCCTATGAGTATTGAGCGAGGTGGGTCAGCGGCGTCTCAAGGCATGAGGGAAGGAATGGGGTAATGAGGAGTGTGGTTGACCATTAGGTAAAGGACACAGGGAGGGAAGATGACGAAGACGATGATGACAAAGTGGAGGCATATTATGAAGATAGTGGAAGAGGAGGAAAACATAACTGGGCATGGAGAAATAGATGAATGAAGAAGGAGGAAATAAGAGAAGAGGAAAATAAAAGTATAAAAAGCATACCCAAAGAAATTATGGATGCAAAAAGCAAGAGAACACATGCAGGAAATGAACGCAAAGAGTAACACGAGAAGAGAAGGATGAGGAAAAAGCAAAGAGGAAGAGGAACACGAAGAAACATTGTAAGAAGAAACGGAAACAAGATAAGGAGGAAGAAGGAGAGGGGGAGGCATGATGAAGAAGAGAAGAAATACGAGGAGGACGAGGAAAAGAAGCAGGAGGAAGAGGAAGAGTAACGGAAAGTCATTGGCTGGTCTAATATTTCTGCATTACTGCCACAACACTCCCGCGCTCGGCCCATAGGTTAATATTTGTCAATTAGCGGTCTTGAGGGAACCGGGCGGCGTGGAGGGTGGCGGGCGCGGCTTCTACAAGATGATGCGGCGCGAGGGTTTTGCTCCACACTTATGATTTATTGATGTCAATGTAAATTTTATCGCCTCGTGATTTATGATAATAGGACGGGAGCTTGGGCGAACCGAGCCACAGCCACCGTTTGCCGCAGACTCTATTACTGCTACTGATGCTACTGACGCTGCCTCTGTGGTACGTGTCCTTAGATTTCGTCCTTTACCTTTTTTACATTTGGCATTGTAAAGTAGGAGTTGTGTGTATTTTTCTAGTATGTTTTAATGATTCTGGTGATAGTGTAACCAGTTCATCATGCATTCTATACTGTCAAGAAGAAAGAAATTCGCCTTTGAGGTGTTTCAAACGAGTTCCTTCTATTAAACGCATTTTGCAGGCATTAATAGGAGATATTTGCAGATTTCAAGGAAGTTTTCTAGTGACAGTATAACAATAGTTCCACGCTCTCGATTGGCTGTCTGATTATTTCTTGTACCTTCCTTTATTTCCTTATGATTTTATGTTTACCAAAAGAATCTAAACTCGGATATAGAATGTTCAACCAACACTTTTAGTCCTAGATCTTTTTTTAAGCGAGTTTCTGTACTTAGACAAAGCTCATCACCTCCTCAACCTCTTCCTCCACCTCCTCCTCCTCCTCCTCCTCTTCTCCTCCTCCTCCTCCTCCTCCTCCTCCTCCTCCTCCTCCTCCTCCTCCTCCTCCTCCTCCTCCTCCTCCTCCTCCTCTTGATACCTCCCTTGCACCACGAACCAGACAGTGTAGCCTCACCTCCCCGCATCGCTCACACTGATGCCACCGTGAGCTGAGGCGATGAAGGACGGCGGCTACGATGAAAAACTGAGCATCACAGCCGTCACCGAGCGATCTGCGGCTCAGGCACCTCGTTTCACAATGTCAATTTTTCCCTTCACTGACTGACGAAGGTGGAAAGGGATGAAGGGCGGAGAAAAGATTGAGTAAATTGAGTGGCCTTCTATCAGAGTCACCTTTATTGATATATATATAAGCCATAAAAAGTGATGTCTTAGTGCTCACCTGTTTGTCTTTAGTACTGTGTCATTTAAAGTATTTGGTTCTATAGGTTCCCTTGCAACGTGGCAGTACACTAGAAAATACAGTGTTCTCCGTAAATATGTTATTCAAAGACAAAACAAAGATATTAAAAGCAGTTATGTAAAAATAAATGCAGAAGAAACAAAAGTACTCTATTTCCTTATCACCTACGACACTCTATCGAAAAGAAATAAAATAAAACTGCTTTATCCTGAGGTTTTCTACACAACTAACTCTACCCATCGATCTCACATTATGTACGTACAAGCAAATAAAAGTAACATTGAGGACAAGAATATGAACATTGCCTTCTTATCACGAACCTCAAGCATGAAGGAGAGAAAAAAAAACGGAGGAAAAAGCAACAGAAAACATAAAGAATAGCACAACTGACCTACAAAACCTCCTTAAGAAACGCAAAACACCACACGCGGCTTTCCTTCACCACAGGAAACGCTCACACGACCCAATCAAAACAGAGATAGTGAAGGAGAGGAGAAGCGGATGGGATGAAAGGAAGGGAGAAATCTGGAGGAGGAGGAGGAGGAGGAGGAGGAGGAGGAGGAGGAGGAGGAGGAGAAGGGGAGGGAGGAGGGGGTTGGAGAACAAACAACATTTGATCTTGTGAGGAAATAAGGGGTCGGCTTAGTAGAGGCACACAGAGTAACTCAATAAGAGAGGAGGGTAGACAGGTAGGGAGGGAGTGAGACAAGAGGGAGAGAGAGAGAGAGAGAGAGAGAGAGAGAGAGAGAGAGAGAGAGAGAGAGAGAGAGAGAGAGAGAGAGAGAGAGAGAGAGAGAGAGAGAGAGAGAGAGAGAGAGAGAGAGAGAGAGAGAGAGAGAGAGAGAGAGAGAGAGAGAGAGAGAGAGAGAGAGAGAGAGAGAGAGAGAGAGAGAGAGAGAGAGAGAGAGAAAGAAAGAAAGAAAGAAAGAAAGAAAGAAAGAAAGAAAGAAAGAAAGAAAGAAAGAAAGAAAGAAAGAAAGAAAGAAAGAAAGAAAGAAAGAAAGAAAGAAAGAAAGAAAGAAAGAAGAAAGAAAGAAAGAGAGAGAGAGAGAGAGAGAGAGAGAGAGAGAGAGAGAGAGAGAGAGAGAGAGAGAGAGAGAGAGAGAGAGAGAGAGAGAGAGAGAGAGAGAGACAGACAGACAGACAGACAGACAGACAGACAGACAGACAGACAGACAGACAGACAGACACACACACACACACACACACACACACACACACACACACACACACACACACACACACACACACACACACACACACACACACACAGAAGGACAGACAGTAAGCCAAAGACACAAGTATACATACATATAAATACAGACAGAAACAAACACTAACAGCTAACCAAAGAAAATAAGAAACATGGAAACAGATTAAAAAAAATGGTGAAGATAACAAAGAGAGGGAAGAAAGTAGAAGGAAGACAGACAAATGCTTACACATATACTACCACCACCACCACCACCACCACCACCACCACCACCACCAACCGAGCCGTCACCAGCACATCAGTTCTCCCTCAAATACTCATCCATCTCCACCTCAGCAGTAAAAACGTGAAAGACAGCTTTTGCCGAACAGGAACTGCTTTATCATGACTTGGAGTACGTATCAGCGAGCATAAACCACACGTGTACCTCATCCCTGTCCTCTGCCGCCTGCCGTCTGCTGCCTTGAGGACCGCGAAGAAGAAAGATAGAAGAGCGCCGTGGTACGGTGGAACCATGCGTGCTTTGGGGTCCGAGTGCACGGGTTCGAATCCTGTCCACGGTCCAAGTGTAGATTGGGCTTCCTCACTCTAGGCAACGGTTTCCTAGCGGGTGGGCTTTGAGATAGGAGGTAGCCCAGAAAAATATGCCCTTTAGCCCATGAATTCCCACATGGTATAAAAAAAAAAGAAAGAGAGAATCCCAAAGTAACCTCTTATTTACTGGTTATGAGTAAAACTTAAAACAAAAAGGTTAAATCACTTATCTCTCATTGACCGTGTAAAGAAAGACGACAGAGGAGTGAGGATTCGGATATACGCAATTCACTTATTACGTGTAAAACTAAAGGGAAAAAAAGACTCATGTGTTATACAAGAGTTAATTTCCCTACTTCAGTAAAAAATAATATGAAGTAAAGTAGAATCCTGTCAAAAGTTCCCAAGTGACAAAGTTCTTCGATGCGAGACACAGTCCTAGCTTTGATAAACGAAGGAAACAGAATGTAGAACTGAAAATAAAATTGAGAGTCACTTAGAAAAGAGAGGAGGAAGGCGTGACCATTCCAAAAACATCGTACATTTTACTTATGTGCAAAACAACAAGGTAAATAAGGACTCATACTTCAGGATAAAAGTAGCTTATTTAGTATTACTCGAGCACCGTCAAGAAGAAAGACGAGCAGTGCCACTATTACATAAGAAGCGAGTGAAATTCCGAAATATTCTCTAATTCACGATAAAGACACGTACTCTCAAATAAGTAAAAAATAAATATTACTTTCATACGTCTCTATCTTTCATGTTTTTACAGACCAGCAAATCTTAAAATGTTTTCTCTATACAACGGTTTTTGTTGTTCCTAGAAATCACTTTATATATAAACATGCTTATGTATTCAGTGACATCAAATATCGTAGTATCCTTCACAAAATTTGCTATATAAATTTACTTCTTTTACTGGAAATTCTTATCAATTTTCAAACGTTCTGCCATCTGTTCGGGAAGTTGTATTCTTTGGAACTCTGAGATGGTTTCATTGATTTTATCACATGAATTTACTCAAAAGATCTACTTGACGTTTGTAGAAAAAGCTTGAGACAGAGGAAAAAGTATAGAAACATGAATCGCCAGTGTGTGTGTGTGTGTGTGTGTGTGTGTGTGTGTGTGTGTGTGTGTGTGTGTGTGTGTGTGTGTGTGTGTGTGTGTGTGTGTGTGTGTGTGTGTGTGTGTGTGTGTGTGTGTGTGTGTGTGTGTGTGTGTGTGTGTGTCGTATTTATTCAGCCACTCGCCGCAACCATTAGCGTGGCCATAGGATTAATTATCACCCGCCTCTCCTATTACACGCGGCCTCCATTTTTTGGTCGCTATCATCAACAGTTTAATACAGTCGAAATAATAGCCGCGTCATGCACTTTCCCGCATCACCGTCGAAATATTAAAAGCTAAGTGGCTCGCATCTATTTTACATAATACAGAAAATTATGTAGACTCGCTGTGGGTGAGCCAGGACAGAGGGTACGCGTTAACACGGCTAGCGGTGCCGCCTTTTGTTTTGAGGCGAGAGATACGCGCTTACGGGCCGATTTGAATTGATTTTCCATTAATTATTTTGTGAATGTGTGACGTGGCGGGAATGTACATTGAAAAGCTGCATATGTCGTATATTATTAAAACTGCGGTGAAATATTTAGCATTTCTGAAATTAGAAAAGCCACAAACAATATTTATTTCATTTTTATGCGCTTTTTTATCATTTTTGCCATTGAATTAAGAGTGTGATTATATGAAAACACGATACGCTGATCCATAATATAACTCAGCTTGGTAGGATAGGCCCTGTGATGGCACGCATAAGTACTGACGGGTATTGATGAACGGCCGGCTCTTATATGACACTGAGGAAGTTATAGATCAATATATATGAAGGGAACTGGTACACTTGAATACTGATAAGTGGACGAAGACAATGATCTAGAAAATAATGCAACACTCAGAATGTTAAAGATAAACAACTTGGAACTAAGAAGAGGTTAAAAAAGAGAAGGCAAGCGAGATAAACATACATGAATAGAAGCAGAGATAAACGAGAAAGAAAACAATGAGAGTTAAAGACATAATATGGGCAAATATACGTTAAGATTGCCGATAAAGTAAGATAATACATGACTGATAGATTGAGAAATATAAAAGAATAGTAGATACATGTACATTAGGAAAATTAATAGATCTACATTGGAATTAACAGAGAAAACAATATATTCAAAAAGATCGACAGGTAAAAAGATAAGATAACTAGTTTCCAAAGGTAGCGAGTCTTTAGTACCCGTTATAAATAAATACACACTGTCACATAATAAAGATAATGCAGGAAATGACGTCACTAACAGCCATTCTATTACTCATATAACACACACCCACACCCACACCCACACACACAAACACACACACACACACACACACGCATACTATATGGTCCATTCATCTCTCTCTCTCTCTCTCTCTCTCTCTCTCTCTCTCTCTCTCTCTCTCTCTCTCTCTCTCTCTCTCTCTCTAACTGCATGTTGCGTACACACCTTCCTCCTTCCCTCTCTCCCTCTTAACAGC
>NC_059298.1:27163587-27166087 GCF_017591435.1 Portunus trituberculatus | reverse complement strand
CTCCTCCTCCTTCTCCTCCTCTTCCTCCTCCTCCTTCTCCTTCATGCTAAAAACATTAAAAAAAAATCTCTTACGATAAAAATATAAAGAAAAACTGCAACTGAACGCCAAGCAAAAGTACCCACGTAACACTAGCCAGTTATAACCAGACTTAGAAAGGAAAGGAAACTACAACTCCAAGGTATGTGTATAAAGATATGACGTTACCGGATACTCAAATATAGGGAACGGTGTGTGCCTGCTCCCTTTACACAGCTACTGCGAACCCTTTCATCCCTACCTTGCCTCCCTTCCTCCTTTTCTCCCTCTCTTCCTCAACCCGCCACTCTTTCTACCCACGCTCTTTCATCACTCTTACTCTCCCTCCATGACCTCCCTTATTTCTTTCCTCCCCAACTTCCCTTACTTTCTCTCCCCTCTCTCCCTAACTCTCTCTTCTCTCTCCTCCTCTCTCCCTCCCTGACCTTCCTCACTTTTCCCCTCACTCCACCACTAGCATCCTCCCTCACTATCCCCTTTTACTCTCTCTCCCACTATCTCCCTCACTTCACCCTCAGCTTCCCTCCACACCCTCCCTTACTCTCCTTCCGTTACCTCATCGCTCGTATCTTCCCTTCTATATCCCATCCCACTCACCAATCCTCCTTCCCTTACCTAATGTCTCTCTCCCTCCTCTCTCACTTACGCTTTAGCCACTTCTCTTACCCAGCTAGCTTCATGTACACTCACAGTTCCTCTTTCATGCTGTCTCACTCTTCTTTCTTTATCCCTCCCTTCACTAATTTCAGCCTGCCTACACTTTTATCTCCCTCATCACACTACCATCAGATTCCTCCTTCATCATCCTATCCTAAATTCATCATATTTTCCACACATTCCCACTCTTATCATGCTGTCTCACTCTTCTTTTTTTTCCCTCCCTTCACTAAACTCATTTTGCTCTCACTCTCGCTTCCCTCATCACACTTCAATCAGATTCTTCGCTCTTATCATGCTGTCTCACTCTTCTTTTTTTTTCCCTCCCTTCACTAAACTCATTTTACTCTCACTCTCACTTCCCTCATCACACTTCAATCAGATTCTTCGCTCCTTCATCATCCTATCCTCAGTTCATCACATTACCCACACATTCACACTCTCAATATGCTGTCTCACCCTTCTTTTTTTCATCCCCCCTTCACTAAACTCACCCAGCTTACATTTCCACCTCCCTCATCACACTACCATCAGATTCTTCCTTCCTTCATCATCCTATCCTAAATTCATCACATTACCCACACACTCCCACTCTCCCTTCCTCATCTCACCCTCCCTCATCTCTCCCCACCTTACCGTCTTCATCTTTCCTTCCCTCCTTACTTCGCTACCCGCACAATAAAGTGAAAAGTTAATCAGCCAAGTTGGAAGCTTCAAAGTGGAGATGTGTTGATCTTCAAGATGAAGATATTTGCTGAGGGCGAGTGTAGGGAGGGTTAGAGAGAGAGAGAGAGAGAGAGAGAGAGAGAGAGAGAGAGAGAGAGAGAGAGAGAGAGAGAGAGAGAGAGAGAGAGAGAGAGAGAGAGAGAGAGAGAGAGAGAGAGAGAGAGAGAGAGAGAGAGAGAGAGAGAACGGACACGTAGAGACAAATGGAGCATCGAATGGGAAAAGAATATAGAAAGAGAGATATGAAAGAGGGAGGAACTGTGTATAGAGCAGAAGTAGGAGCAGAAGGAGGAAGAGGAAGAGGAGGAGGAGGAGGAGGAGGAGGAGGAGGAGGAGGAGGAGGAGGGGAGTGCGGAGAATGTGCTCGGCGTAGCGTGAAAAATATGCGACGGAAGGAGTGATGATATGAGGTGGACGCTGCGTGATGTAGTTAAAGATTAGTACAGGCAATAGGGAAGGTGTAGGGGAAGGGTGAGGCTGCAGCGACGCGTGGTCATTGGAGAGGTAGTGTGACGTGGTGGTGGTGATGGTGGTGATGGTGGTGGTGGTGCGGAAGGTGTTGACTGAGATTGTGTTAATGCAGTGAAAGGAATAAATGACAAAGGAGATGGTATATGGCTTCCTTATTTTTTTTTCATTTTTGAGGTGTTTTGGTGGTGTATGGAGACTGCAGACAGGTAGAAGGCAGGAAATGTTCTAAGGGGAAAATTCGCAGACAAAACAGTGTAGCTTCCAGAAAGAAAATATGGGAAAACTTTATATTTCAGACTCTAAGATTTCATTTCGACTATTTCAACCTCCACAGAAAAAAAAAAAAAAAAAAAACGCATAATAATGGGTATTTCTAGAATCGTAAAAATATCCTTAAAAATGCCAGCAACCTACACTGGAACCTGTTGAAAAGACTCAAAACAAGAAGAAACATTTAAGAATACGTCTATTTATTACAAAGAAATCCAATAGTCTCCTCACGCTAAACTCCAGATTGACGCGCGGTGAGCACTAAGTAATGATAGGCACAGGAAACCAGCACACCTGCCATGCCATCTACCTCCTACACTGTAAGACTAGTGAAGAA
>NC_059298.1:27143587-27158587 GCF_017591435.1 Portunus trituberculatus | reverse complement strand
TAGGTAAACACACACACACACACACACACACACACACACACACACACACACACACCACGCGCCCGGTAGTTCAGTGGTTAGAGCGCTGGCTTCACAAACCAGAGGGCCGGGGTTCGATTCCCCGGCCGGGTGGAGATATTTGGGTGTGTCTCCTTTCACGTGTAGCCCCTGTTCACCTAGCAGTGAATAGGTACGGGATGTAAATCGAGGAGTTGTGACCTTGTTGTCCCGGTGTGTGGTGTGTGTCTGGTCTCAGTCCTATCCAAAGATCGGAAATAATAAGGTCTGAGCTCGTTCCGTAGGGTAACGTCTGGCTGTCTCGTCAGAGACTGCAGCAGATCAAACAATCAAACACAGGATATAGATAAGACAGTATATGGCGTGGATGTGTTGGTTACTCTGTCTGTTTGCCGCATAGACGGAGACGTATTGTGGTAGTGGTGGTGGCGATGGTGGTGGTGGTGGTAGTAGTGGTAGTGGTAGTGGTGGTGGAAGTATTAGTGGCGGAGCTGGTCAACACAGCCACACGCCACAGTCCCGCCTGTCTCAGTTCCATTGTTCAGATAATTGCGGGGAAGGTCAAGAGAGCTGAGGGAAGTAAACACACACACACACACACACACACACACACACACACACACACACACACACACACACACACACACACACACACACACACACACACATAGACCATAAAGAAAGTATAGAAATAATATACTGAAAAAACCCATTAATAATATCAAATAACAATACCTTCACAACTATTCATCACATTACCATTACTATCACAATTTATCATCATGTACATTAACACTAACAATAGTATAGGACGCTGACAGACCTCACCTCAAACTTCAACAATCACGCATGCACCACAAGCTTTCCCACTCTTTGTCCCTCTCCTTCTAATACCTCATAAAACTATACGTATACTGCTGCATTGTGGTGTGTGTTCCTGCAGCGTCTTCCTGGTCAGTCAGTCTCTCCCGCACGTGTCACTCCTCAGTCGCCTTAATGTTTCAAGTCTTCCTCTTCCCTTGCCTTCTTTTGACAGTCATCATCTTTCCTGCCTCTCTCCCCTCCTTCCCTTCATCATAAGCCACATGCCTTCCTCCTTGTCTTCCACCACAATCACTACATTCTTCTCCTCTTCCTCCTCTTCCTCCTCCAGCCAGCCCCTCACAGGCCATCAGTTTGTCTCGTGACTCCCTGAGAATTAAGTCGTTCCCTGCAAGTCCCCTACAGCCGCCAATCGATGCTTTCCTCCCCACGGTGCCGTCAAGGAAATTAATCTGTGTTTAAAGGAAAGAATTACTTAGTGTGTGTGTGTGTGTGTGTGTGTGTGTGTGTGTGTGTGTGTGTGTGTGTGTGTGTGTGTGTGTGTGTGTGTGTGTGTGTGTGTGTGTGAGAGAGAGAGAGAGAGAGAGAGAGAGAGAGAGAGAGAGAGAGAGAGAGAGTGTGAGAGTGTGAGAGAGAGAGAGAGAGAGAGAGAGAGAGAGAGAGAGAGAGAGAGAGAGAGAGAGAGAGAGAGAGAGAGAGAGAGAGAGAGAGAGAGAGAGAGAGAGAGAGAGAGAGAGAGAGAGAGAGAGAGAGAGAGAGAGAGAGACAGACAGACAGACAGACAGACAGACAGAGACAGACAGACAGACAGACAGACAGACAGACAGAGACAGACAGACAGACAGACAGACAGAGAGAAAAAGACAGAAAGGTAGGAAGACAGACAGACAGACAGACAGACATGCAGACAGACAAACACGAGACAGTAAAACACACACACACACACACACACACACACACACACACACACACACACACACACACACACACACACACACACACACACACACGCCTGGGCACTGGTTTATGAAGGCAATGCAGTTATGCAAAGGTATGACGCCTTATCTGGCACTGATGGATGCAACTAAATCCGAAACGCGGCCTTTCATCACTTTGCCCAACAAGGATTCTGATTCAATATCCGATACCCGGAGTCCGCTAACCCGCGCCCGCCCAACCCGTTATCAAAGCGCGCCGATTTATGGGACGGAGAAGCAAGAACGCCCATTCATTCGCTTTATTGTTTCTGGTTCTGATTCAGCTTCGTGTCCGAATGATGATGATGATGATGATGATGATGATGATGATGATGATGATGATGATGATGATGATGATGATGATGATGATGATGTTAAAAAATGTGATAATGAAAAGTTATTAACCTCTTCAGTACTGGGACATATGTTTACCATGAGTTTTGGGTATGAATAGTCAACTTTATTTACATTAGGAAGGGTCAATGAAGGTCAGAAGACTGATGGCCAGAGTCTTCACTATTTAATTCCTACATGAGTTTTAGTAGCTGTATAAAATCCCCAAATAATAAGCAGAATGAATATGAAATAGTGTCATGGTACTGAAGGGGTTAATGCTTGCCACTAATATAGCAAATAAGTGTTAGTGTAATAAATGACAGTTTCAAAAGAATAATGGACACTTTCTTATGGATGACGTTGAGAAATCCCGGTGGTGGTTCTAGAAAGCTGGTGGAAGAGGAATACTGAAAATAAGAGAAGCGAATGGGGGAGGAAATAGGTAAAATATGGTTCAAATAAATGGAAAAAAAGAAATTATAAGGGTATAAACATCCATATATATTGTTAAGGGAAAGTTCGATAGTTTTTATTGATAATGATGGCCAAAATTTTAAAGTGCTCACATGTTTTTATTTTTATTTTTCTAGTAAAGGGGTGCAGTTTCCTGACATTCTTAGGTCCTCCAGCACTTAAAGGAAAAGAAAAAGGGAGGGAGAGCAGGAGGAAGAGACAATAAAGTGCGTACTCGTGTGCTAAGGAAAAATATGAGAGGTACTGTCAGAAAGAGAAATGGCACAGATCTAAGTTCTATAGTACACCTGTGTTTGTGTTCCGAATCGTGAGGGAGAACCGAAGGGCAAGTGTTAAGATACCTCCTATGGGTGTACCTAAGCTCTGGTACTGGACACTGCGCGACTACGAGTAATGGATGGATGGACTCACTTAGCTGTTGGCCACGATAAATCCATAAGGTCAATGCATCTGTTCGTGCAATACATCAGTTCAAAAGGGTGACAAACAGGGAAAGGACAGGAGAATAAAACACAGAAAAGCATGAACGGAATAAAATAGAACCTGTAAAAGGATGAAATACAGAAATTGGGATACGAAAAAATGATGGGGTGAATAGTGTAGAAAAGAATATTTACTGGCAATAAGAAAGGGATAAATAATGAAAACTAGGAAATTACATGAAATAACAATATAGGAAATAAAAATAAGCTAAAAAGGGAAATATGAAGGTTAAAGAATAGAAAGAAATGTTGATATAGTCATAATATACTTACATTAAATTACTTATTAAAGGCTGATGTGTTAAGCAAGCTCCTAAAACGCCCACACACTTACGGATGTGTGTACTCGTGTGTGTGTGTGTGTGTGTGTGTGTGTGTGTGTGTGTGTGTGTGTGTGTGTGTGTGTGTGTGTGTGTGTGTGTGTGTGTGTGTGTGTGTGTGTGTGTGTGTGTGTGTTAAGGGTCAATATGTGTTAAGTAAATGTCCTTGGTCAGCATTTACCAGACGCTTATATAATACATGGGTTCGCCAACACTCCATAGCAGGTCTGCCTTGGTGAACTGCTACGCTCCTTAAGCCACCTGGCACCGTTTAATTCAGGTCGTCACGTTTCACCTGGCTACACTCCATCGATCCTCTCATTTGTGCATGTAGTACTGCACTCTAAATGCTACTCTGACACACTTAGTTACTCACTCAGAAATAACTACGAAATATTGCTGTTCTTTAATTGTACAAGTACTAAATTTGTACCACGATGAAGCGAACCAAAGAATACTTAAGCCAAATGAAGAATAATAAGGAATAACATCAGCATAAAGAGAGAAGAGATTACTAAGTTGAATGAGAAACCATTGACTCGTTTAAATGTTTCTTTTCTATATTTACCACTTTCATTCGGTCTTAACCCCTTCAGTACCATGACACGTTTCCATATTCATTCTGGTTACTATTTGATGATTTTGTACAGCTTCAGATACTTATGTTGGGATTGAAATAGTGAAGACTCTGGCCATTAATCATCTGACCTCCATAAACCCTTCTGAATGTAAATAAATCGTTCATTCATACCCGTAACTCGTGAAGAAAATGCGTCTCCGTACGGAATGCGTGAAAAAGGAGAACTCATTGTTTCCTTGATATTATTACTTATTTGACTCACGCTCTTGTACTCGTTAAAATGGTATCGGGACTAGTAATTAAATGGACCTTTATTATATTTTTGTTGTCCTTGAGCAGCTTTCCCCTCTTACATAAAAAAAAACACTATAAAAACCTAAATTCACCTAAAATACGCTGTAATGATTAACCGTTTCAAGTACGCAACACTTGAAACATTTGAAGCATTTATTAATTTAGTAATTCTATACATTTACTTATCAATTACACAATCAATTCAACGCCAGCACTGTGATACTAAAAGATTGTAAATACGAGATTACTTAATGACATGTTGACCTCTGATACGAGTCTATTAATTCACAGGTTGATAAGTGTGACAGACGTGAAGGGAAGGGACCGATGGGAGAGAGAGAGAGAGAGAGAGAGAGAGAGAGAGAGAGAGAGAGAGAGAGAGAGAGAGAGAGAGAGAGAGAGAGAGAGAGAGAGAGAGAGAGAGAGAGAGAGAGAGAGAGAGAGAGAGAGAGAGAGAGAGAGAGAGAGAGAGAGAGAGAGAGAGAGAGAGAGAGAGAGAGAGAGAGAGAGAGAGAGAGAGAGGTGCAGGGTCTGACAGATCATGTCACCTTCCCCACACATGAACGAGGAGGGACATTAGACCCTGTCATCTCAGACTACCAGGAGGACAAGCTTCAGTGTCATCAGCTGGGGCTCGTGGGCAGCTCTGATCATCACGCTGTACTGACACAGCTGGAAGTGGGCGTGGCTCGGGACGAGGCCACCACCCGCACCATCTGGCTGTGGAACAAAGCAGACTGGGCTTCCCTGCGCCGCGACCTGACCCACACCCCATGGGCCACTCTGCTACAGGGAGGAGCAGAGAGTGAAGCACTTGCACTCACCTCTCACCTTCTCGCCCTCCAGAGACGCCACGTCCCACACAGGGAATACACCACCAGACCGACGGATCAGCCATGGTTTGGCTACCGTTGCCGTGTTGCTGCTGAGGCAAAGTATGCTGCCTGGCTCCGCTACAAGAGGAACCCGACTCGGCGCAACAAGGACTTGCATAGGGCTGCATGCAGGAGGATGGTGGTAACCAGCAAGTGGGCCTTAAAAAAGTGGGAGGAAAGCCTGCGCCGGAAACTGTGTGGCACTGGCGTAGGAAACAAAACTTGGTGGTCCCTTGTTAAGGACAAACAGGAACTGGCCACCAAGAATCCATCCCTCCCTCAGCAAGCAGGACGGTACTGTCGCCACCAGCAGTAAGGAGAGGGCACAGTTGCTGGCTTCCTTGTTTGCTGGAAAATGAAGGTGGGGAATCCACAGCAGCCACCGCCTCAGCTGGTCCAGCAATGTGAGAAGACTGTCACCATGGTGGAGGTGACGCATCAGCAGGTGAAGCGATTATTGCGGGGCTGGACACACAGAAAGCTACCGGCCCTGATGACATCAGCCCGCACCTGCTGAAGCGATGCTCCCAGGAACTGGCTGCCCTCTCACCCAAGTTCACAACTTGTGTACGGGAAAACGTCTGGCCTTCAGTGTGGAAGGAGGCTCGAGTAGTTCCTGCACACAAAAAGCTCCAGGACGGACCCAAAAACTACAGACCCATATCCCTGTTGTCAGTGGTGGGTAAAGTGTTTGAGAGGGTCGTGGCAGAGGTGGTGTGTAGCCATCTCAAGGACAATGCCCTCCTCTCAGACCAACAGTTTGGGTTCAGACCTGGAAGGTCAACCTCCGACCTAATGATGCTTCTCACCAGGCAGTGGCAGGACGCCCTCGACGACGGCAAGGACACTATAGTGGTTGCTTTGGACATAGCTGGAGCTTTTGATAAAGTATGGCACAACGGATTACTGGAAAAGCTTCGTGCTAAAGGCATCCAGGGTGGCTTGCTACGACTCCTGGGAAATTACCTGCAGGACAGAAGCCTCAAGGTGGTTGTCAACGGGCAAACATCTGAGTCCCTGCCTGTGGAGGCATCAGTGCCACAGGGTTCAATTCTTGGCCCACTCCTGTGGAATATCTACGTGGATGATCTTCTCCAGCTACTGCCAGGAGTCAAGGCCTATGCTGATGACTGCACCCTCTCCTATACCTATCCACGCCAGGACAGTGGGCGGGCTGCTGAGGCCATCAATCAGCAGCTACGAGTGATAGAGGAGTGGGGTGCTCGCTGGCAAGTGACATTCGCGCCGGAGAAGACACAGGCAATGGTTGTCTCTCGGTCCCCAGCCGCCATGGCAGCAATGGCAGGAAAGTTGTCTTTGGCGCTGCTGCTCTCCCACTCCAAGATGACGTCAAGATACTTGGAGTGGAGGTGGATCGAGGGCTGAGGTTTGACAGCCATGTCAAATCCATTGCCAAGAAAGCCTCTCACAGGATCTCCGCTCTCAGAAGGATCGCCAGTTTCCTCGACAGGAAGGGGAGACTGCTGCTGTACAAGGCACAGGTGCGGCCCCACCTTGAGTACGCAGCCTCTCCTGGATGTCCTGTGCCGCCACACACAGAAGGAGACTGGACAGCATCCAACGCCGCGCCATACGGCTAGTAGATGCTGCAATACCACCTCACCCAGAGCCTGAGCGTCCCCTTGATTCACTGGAACACCGCAGAGATGTGGCGGCAATCGTAGTGTTCCATAAGGCACAGGTGCAAAGAGTGCCACATCTGGCAGGGCTGCGTCATCCTCTGAGAGTCACCGCACGGAGCACGAGAACGGTGCTCAATGGTGGTGACGCCGTAGAGGTGCCGCGATCCCACGGGTGTCAGCATCAACGCACCTTCGCAGGACGCGTCTCCAGGATGTGGAACTTGTTCACGGCCGCGGTGCCTCACGTCCAGGAGATGAACACACACAGTGTCAAACTGATGGCACATAAGTGGAGACAGACACTGCCAACTCCTCTGACACTCTTTGTGACGTGACACTCAGTGTAGTGCAGTGCGTGAATAGTGCTAGTGAAGTGAAAAGAACAGTGCTCCATTTACATGCTGACCATCTTGTATATTTTCTATTTTTAAGTCTTGTAAATATTGTAGAGAAATAGATTGTAGTACCCTTAGAATAGGTAGCACACGACAGTGCGCCTTTGGGTACATGTTCTTCTGTATAAATTATGTTTAAATAAAAAAAAAAAAAAAAAGAGAGAGAGAGAGAGAGAGAGAGAGAGAGAGAGAGAGAGAGAGAGAGAGAGAGAGAGAGAGAGAGAGAGAGAGTGTAAAGGAGAGGAAGAGAGAGAGAGAGGAAGGAGGAGAAGGAATCCGCCCCTGGAATCATTATCATGGCAATCGAAGTTCCCGCCGCCAATTTAATGCCCAGCCTCGCAATAAATCGCAATAAGGGCCGCGGGGGTCGGGCTGTTGTTACCATAATTTGCTCGTAGTGATGCCGCCGCGTGGCCGCCGCCGCTGTCCGCCTGAGTGGAGGGAAACAAAGTGGGCCAAGAAACTCCTGCTGCACCCCTCCCTGAAGCCAGCTGGGAGATGGCACCCGCACGTACACACACACACACACACACACACACACACACACACACACACACACACACACACACACACACACACACACACACACACACACACACACACACACACACACTCTACAACTACTAGTATTTTTAATGTAAGAGGAGAAAACTGGCCAAGGGCAACAACAACAAAAAAATGCCCACTTAGTTGTCAGTCCCCTTGCAGATCAGAAAGAGTTAGCCAAAAATCAGGGATAGATGTCTTGAAACCTCCTCTTAAATTATGTCAAGTTGCAGAAGTTGGAAATACAGACACAGGCAGGGAGTTCCAGAGTTTACTACTACTACTACTACTACTACTACTACTACTACTACTACTACTACTACTACTACTACTATTAACAGATACTGAACGTCACTAAGGTTATGCTCTTCCTCTTTCTCCTCCTCCTCCTCCTCCTCCTCCTCCTCCTCCTCCTCCTCCTCCTCCTCCTCCCCTTCCTCCTTCATCCTTTAAATGCCGACATATGCATTAGAATCGTGACTAAAAGGGCGGGAACCCAACACTTCCTTCCACTCAGGCCTCAATGAATTCCCAGGGCGGAATAATTGAACGAGGGGAAGAGGAGAACATAAGAACATAAGAAAATAAGGAATGCTGCAAGAAGCCATCAGACCTACACGTGGTAGTTCCTATAATAAACATGGGTGCCTATTCCTACCTATCATTCCATTCATAAATTTGATCTTTTAACTCCCTTCAGTACCATGACGCGTTTCCATATTCATTCTGCCTACTATTTGGTGATTTCATACAGCTTTTGAAACTCATGTATAGATTAGAATAACGAGGATTCAAGCCATTAATGTTCTGACCTCCATAGACAGTTCATAATGTAAATAAAAAATTGTACCCAAAAATCATGGTAAAAATGCATTCCAGTACTGAAGAGGTTAAAATGTACCTATTGGCTCTATTTCAACCTGATTACTGATATTGTTCCATTCATCTAGGCTTGAGTTAGGTTTTCATGAGTGTTTCTCTTGTTAACCATCAGTACCATGACGTGTTTTCATATTCATCCTACTTACTATTTGGGTGAATTTATACAGCTTCAGATACTCATGTGGGGGATCAAAATAGTGAAGACTGTGGCTATTAATCTTCTGGCCTCTATAGACCCTTCCTAATGTAAATAAAACGGCCTTATCATACACAAATCTCAAGGTAAAATTGCGTTCCAGTATTGAGGTGGTTAATAAAATAAAACCTACTTTCAAAGACTATAGACATTTATTAGCTGCAATTTCCAAACTGTTTCTCTATCAATAATCTAGCAATCATCTTAATCTGTCACCAAAACCATAGAAGCACTGAATATATGAACCTTCAAGTAGTCTTTTGAAATAATGAAGATGTAGAAGCTTTACTCTCTCAACAAGACTATTTTCAAAGGCTATAGATACGATAAACTGTACTTTCAAAACTGTTTCTCTATTAATAACCTAGAAACCCTCTTAATGTGTCACCAAAATCATAGAAGCACTGAACATCTCTGGATCTTCAAGTAGAATCTTTTGAAATTGACGAAGGTGTAGTACGAAAGCTTTACTCTCTCAACACAACTCTTTTCAAAGGCTATAGACACGATTACCTATACTTTCAAACCTATTTCTCCACTAGTAATCTAAAAACCCTATTAACATGCCACCAAAACCCTAAACAAACATCTTTAAAAACCCGTGTAACGTCAACTGGAGCCTTTTGAAAGTAGTGGAGATGCGGCGTTAGAAGTGCCTAAAGAATATGGTTCCCGCGTCCTTCTCTCAGCTAGGAATTCCTCAAACCGGCGGCTTCTTCGATCGAGACTCAGATTATCGGCCGCTTCTTGGGATATAAATTTCTATCTAGACGAGCAAAACGAAGCCGACGGAGGACTCAGGTGCGTTCCAGAGGGGGATGGAGGAGGAGGAGGAGGAGGAGGAGGAGGAGGAGGAGGAGGAGGAGGAGGAGGAGGAGGAGGAGGAGGAGGATGGAAAAGAAATAGAAGGAGCAGATGCAAAAATAGAGAAAGAAAATGAGGATGTGATGAAATGTAAATATGAACAAAAAAAAAGGAAAAGAAAAAACGAAAATAAGGAACAAGAAAAGGAAAACAAACAGAGAAAAGGAAAAGGAGATGAAGAAGATGATGGAGGTTGTGGTGGAGATAGGTGAAGGAAAGGAAAAGGGAAAGAACGTAAGAGAAGACGGCAGAGAGAGAGAGAGAGAGAGAGAGAGAGAGAGAGAGAGAGAGAGAGAGAGAGAGAGAGAGAGAGAGAGAGAGAGAGAGAGAGAGAGAGAGAGAGAGAGAGAGAGAGAGAGAGAGAGAGAGAGAGAGAGAGAGAGAGAGAATGCATAACAAAAGAACGAAAAGAAATCAACGCAAGATAGGAAGAAAAGAAGAAGAGGAAGAGGAAAAAAAACGACGAGGAGGAGGAGGAGGAGGAGGAGGAGGAGGAGGAGGAGGAGGAGGAGGAGGAGGAGGAGGAGGAGGAGGAGAGCCCCAGATGTACTAATATCGACGATACGCAACCGAAGAGAGACTAAGAGAGAGAGAGAGAGAGAGAGAGAGAGAGAGAGAGAGAGAGAGAGAGAGAGAGAGAGAGAGAGAGAGAGAGAGAGAGAGAGAGAGAGAGAGAGAGAGAGAGAGAGAGAGAGAGAGAGAGACGAGGGGGGAGGGAGAAAAGGGAAAAAGTACCTCGGAGACACTTAGGAGAGTAAGTGAGAGGGAGGGAGGAGGAGGAGGAGGGAGGAGGAGGGAGGAGGGAGGGAGAGAGAGGGAAGGAAGGAGGGAAGGAGGGAAGGAGGGAGGGAGTGAGGGAGGGGGGGAGAGAGGGAAGGAAGGAGTGAGGGAGGGAGGGAAGAAGGTAGGAAGGTATGGAAGAAACTACTCACTCAGGAAAGTAGGAGGAAGGAATAACATGAAAAATAGAAAAGCAGTAGGATGAAAATTATTGCACGCGTTGGTTGAGTAAGGTAAGAGGAGGAGGAGGAGGAGGAGGAGGAGGAGGAGGAGGAGGAGAGGAGGAGGAGGAGGAGGAGGAGGAGGAGGAGGAGGACAGTACAACAACAACAACAACAACAACAACAAAACGAAAAGAAACAAGGCAAGAAAGAGGAGACAATGAAGACTAACATAAAACAGAAGAGAAAACGAAAAGAGAAAACAGGAACGAAGGAAAAGACAAGAACAGAAATTGTGAAGAAAGAGAGAGAGAGATGCGAATTATGGAACAGTGGGGGACGAAGAAAGGAAAAGAAAGAGTAGAGAGAGAGAGAGAAGAATAAAAGTAATAAAAATAGGAAAAAGACGAAAAACAAAGATGGGATGAGAAGGTAAAGAAATGAAGATAAGTAAAAAGAGAGAAAAGGAGGAAGATAGGAAAAAGAAAGTAAGGTTGAAAGGAATGAGAAAATGGAGAGAAGGGAAAGAGAGAGAGAGAAAGTGAAGAAAGAGGAACAAGGGAGGTAACAGACAGACAGACAGACAGACAGACAAACAGGCAGACAGAGTGACAGATGGAAGCTTAATATTGCATAACCCCAGTGTCTGTGGTCACATCCTAACCTCAACATGACCTTGACCGACCTTTAGCAACCCCACCTGACCTGACCTATCTTGCATGACCTGTTCTTTGCTTCACAACGGCACAGATAATGCATGACCTCACACACACACACACACACACACACACACACACACACACACACACACACACACACACACACACACACACACACACAGACTTCAGGACTATTATACTGTTAAGATTATTTGTGTGATGTTGTTACTTCCAATTAATTAAACTGTTACATAAAAGAGATACAATTTAAAGTCTTCAGGTCTTGATGTCAGAAGCCATTTTTGTTTTCTTATATTCTTTCCTCTCTTTCTTTCGTCGTTTCTCTCTTTCTTCTTCTCTATTCGTTGTCATTTCTTTCTTTTTTCTTTTTCTTGTTTTTTTCATTCCTTCTTTTATGTTCTTTTCTTTTTTCTTTTGTGATTTCGTTTCTTTCTTTTTTCGTTTTCTTGTTTTTTTCATTCCTTCTTTTATGTTCTTTTCTTTTTTCTTTTGTGATTTCGTTTCTTTCTCTTTTCTTTCTTTTGTCATTTCTTCACTTCTCTTTTCTTTCTTTTTGTCATTTCTTCCTTTGTTCTCTTTGTTTATCTCTTTCTTTTTGATTCATTTATTTCGTTGTTGTTGTTGTTGTTGTTGTTGTTGTTGTTGTTGTTGTTGTTGTTGTTGTTGTTGTTGTTGTTGTTGTTGTTGTTGTTGTTGTTGTTGTTGTTGTTGTTGTTTCAATTACCAGTACACAGATTGCTTTCTCTTTTTTGTCTACCTTCCTTCAGTCCTCTTTAGATGAATCATAAAAGTTTAGCTATACTAATATTTAGTACACTGTGTATACTAAACTTAGCTTAGTATACATAGACATGGTTCAACAAACATCAAATTTCGCTACACTTTGCTTCAGAAGATGATATATACAAGTTACTCTATTGACATTTCAGAAGAAGGTTTACACATTCATAAGTTCACCTGAAAGCAAGAAAACAAAGAGGACACAAAGAATGAATGAAAGAACACCATTAAAATTTTGCTACACTTTGCTTCAGTAGATGACGTAAACAAGTTACTCCATTGACAGAATATTTCAAAAGAAGTTTTACACATTCATAAGTTCACCTGGAAGAAGAAAACAAAGAGGACACAGAGAATGAATGAAACGAATTAATTAATGAAACGAATTAATTAATGCCACGAACAAGCAATTTCTGTACGTTTTTTACATCCATGGAATTAACCCCTTCAGAAATGGAACGCAATTTTATCATGAACTTCTGGTGATGATTTTATTTGCATTAGGAAGAGTCTATGAAGGTCAGAAGATTAATGGCCAGAGTCTTCACTATCTTAATCCCCACATGAGTTTCTGAAGCTGTATAAAATCACGAGATAGTAAACAGAATGAATATGAAAACGCGTCTTGGCACTGAAGGGATTAAAGAGAATACGCAAAATTATTTAAAAACATCACTAAATTTCTGCATAGCGCTGTTCTACCAAAGAAAACGAATGAGTTACCGCTGCTAACACACACACACACACACACACACACACACACACACACACACACACACACACACACACACACACACACACACACTAAGAAAGAAAACGGAAGATGGAATGTGTAAACGAGGCGGAACACGGAGAGGAGAGTGGAGAAAAACAAGAGGACAAGAAGATAGGAAACGTATTTGAGGAGACGGAGAGCGAACACCACCTCGCTCAAACAGAAAGAAAACGAAGCGAAGAGCAAAAGAACTCCTGCCACTGACCACTACCACCACCACCATCACCACCACCACCATCACAGCACTACAACACAACACAACACAGGAATCGCAGCACCAGAGATTTTGTGGGTTAAAGTTTTCTTTTGTAATAAGATATGTGATTGTTTACCGCCTCCTGATGTCAAAGAAACACACACACACACACACACACACACACACACACACACACACACACACACACACACACACACACACACACACACACACACACACACACACACACACACACACACACACACACACACACACACACACACACACACACCCACGGCCGGAACTTCTATAACAACCTGCCAAGGGAGATCAAACTTCTTGGTAATTTCAACATACAAACATATAAAAACAAAAAAAAAGAAACACATTTTGATTGAACAAAATTTAACATAAACTTGTACCTATGTTTTGTGTTGTGTATCCGTTTATTATTATTTTTCCTTTTATTTTAATATTTTTTTTATTGAATGCTTGTATATATGGTGTCTCAATCAAATTATAGAATGTATTAGTTAGGTTTCTATATTGGTGACAGCACATTGTATGCAAGTTAACTATTTTTCTGCTCTCACTGCATATAATTCTTAAGTAAAACAGTCTGTCTTTGGAGTTTCGACTCGACAGATCATGCCTGACATATTTATTAATTGTAAATCTGCATGTATTCCTTAAAAATGGCAATAAACTATACTTACTTATTTACTTATTTACTTACACACACACACTCGAATAATAAAAACAGGCTTCAAAACAATAGAAAAATAATAGATAAATAAATAAACTCAAAATTCATCTTAAGCTATCACTGGAATTATGAAAGACACATTAAAAAAAAAACAAAGAATCTTCAAAATAAAGAAAAATATAAAAAGAATTAAAACTAAAAAAATCCATTACATCCTCTTAAATACAATCAAACTAAAGCTCTGAATCTTTTAAAAACACCAACTAGCAAGATCGCAGCACGCAAATAAAAAGTTCAAATGCCACAGAGTAGGATAAATAAAACAGGAGAACAAAACACGTATGTAAAAAGCCGTGTTGAGTTCCGAGTCACTGTGTTAGTACTCCGATGAATGCCGAATGAAGGAATCTGTTATCGGGAACCCGAGGCTGAATACTTTACGAGGGAAGGACAGGCGGCAGGAAGGCAGCAGGCTGTGGCCTCCAGAACTGTGTAGGTGAACTGGGCAGGTGTGTGACCGCGACCAGCCAGGTGTCCCCATACTATCTTGAAGCCAACGCTCATCAATTGTTTGCGCGTTTATCAAGTCTGCTGATAGACCAAGAATTTGTTATCTATTACTACTACTACTTCTACTACTACTACTACTACTACTACTACTACTACTACTACTACTACTACTACTACTACTACCATTACTACTATTGCTAATACTACTCCTACTATTACTGCTTCTGCTGCTGCTGCTGCAGCTACTAGTGCTGCTACGTGTACTACTACTACTACTACTACTACTACTACTACTACTACTACTACTGGTGCCGCTTCTACGAGTATTACTACTGCTACTACTATTACTACTACTACTACTACATACCCACACACACACACACACACACACACACACACACACACACACACACACACACACACACACACACACACACACACACACACACACACACACACACACACACAGAGTACTCTAAACTATACCCTGTCCAAGGTCAGTCCCTAAAACTATAAACTCCTGCAGCAACAAGAGTGAAAATAACCATTGGCGCTTTTCTCCAGCGGGAGGCGCGGCCTACATACTGAACTGAGTGTCACATAACGGCAAATAGCCACACGGGCGGGCTACTGCTGCTACGACTCCTAATCGGTGATAAAAGTGAATTCCGTGCACCTGCGACACACGCGGATTAGACGAAACGACGC
>NC_059298.1:27133587-27138587 GCF_017591435.1 Portunus trituberculatus | reverse complement strand
GGGAGTCAGTCCTTCAAGTTCCGGAGGCGAGGGAGGGAGGGAAGTGGCTAGTTCTTTGTTGCTTGCCTGCGCCACGCGACCGTTCGTGAGGGAGAGAGAGAGAGGGAGAGTGAGAGAAGGGGAAGAAGGGAGTGAGAGAAGGGTTTGGGAGAGCAGCGTCGGGGAGTGAGTGGAGTTGGGAGGGCAGACTGAGTAGGTGGAAGGTGAAGAGGGGAGAGAAGTGTGTGTGTGTGTGTGTGTGTGTGTGTGTGTGTGTGTGTGTGTGTGTGTGTGTGTGTGTGTGTGTGTGTGTGTGTGTGTGTGTGTGTGTGTGTGTGTGTGTGTGTGTGTGTGTGTGTGTGTGTGTAGTGTGTGTGTGTGTGTGGGAAGTGAGTGTGTGTGTGGGAGGAAACGGTGAGAGAAATGCAGGAAGTGAGTGATGGTGGGAGCAAACGGTGAGAGAAATGCAGGAGAGGTTGTGGGAGGGAGGAATGATGTGGTGGTGGTGGTGGTGGTGGTGGTGGTGGTGGTGGTGGTGGTGGTGGTGGTGGTGGTGGTGGTGGTGGTGGTGGTGGTGGTGATGTGTGCTGAGGGGAAGGGTTTGGGTTAAAAAAAAACAAGAATTAACGGATGGAAATGTCAGTTTACTTCGGTAAGGAAAAAAGACTAAATGAAGGAAGGATGGCAGGCAGGCAGGCAGGAAGGAAAGAAAGAAGGAAAGCAACGACAATAACGGGAACGGTAAAAGAGGCTAGACAAAAAAAAAAGAAGGAAGAAAGGAAGAAAATGATATGAATGAAGGAAGAAAAAAAAATAGAAATGAAGGGAAAATGACAAAACAATGGAAAGAAGGAAATGTGAAGAAAGGGAGGAGAAAAAAAAAGAAATAAACGAAAAAAAGACATATGAAGGAAACGTAGACGAACAAAGGAATGAAGGAAGAAAGAAATCAAAGAATAAAACTAGAAAGAACGGAGAGAAGTGAAGAAATGAATGAAAGAAGGAAGATAGAAAGGAAACGCAGAGGAAGAAAGGAAGCAGAGAGGAAGGAAGGATGACAAATACGAAAGAGGGAACTAAGAGAAAGGAAAAAAAAGCACAACGCATTGAAGAATTGAGGAGGAGAGAGAGAGTGAAGGGAAGTGAAGGGAGATAGAGAGAGCGACGGCCGGGGAGAGGGAAGATAAACTTGCGAGATAGAGATAACATAAATCCAGACTTCCGTCCCTCTCCCTCTCTCCCGGCGAAGACCTGGAGGGGAAAGCGAAGAGTGAGAGGCAACCAACTCTTCTTCCTCCTCCTCCTCCTCCTCCTCCTCCTCCTCCTCCTCCTCCTCCTCCTTCTCCTCCTTCTCCTCCTCTCTGCGACCTCCGACTACCAACCAACTTACTTCTGCCGCAACTCCGCACTAACACCTCCTCCTCCTCCTCCTCCTCCTCCTCCTCGCACTGGTCCTCGCGGCGCAATAACAACACGCGTCAATATCGTCATTTCTTTCCAGCCATTGCGCGGCTTCATAGCTCGTCGCGTCGGACAGGGAGGTGTGAGGGGCAATGGAGAGGCGAAAAGGAGAGGGAGACTGGGTGAAAAGGGAGGGCAGGGAGAAAGAGAGAGAGAGAGAGGGTGAGGGTGAAGGAGAGAGGGAGAAGGAGGCTGGGAGGGAGCAGAGGGAACGCGTGGGGCATTAATTAAGGCAAGAATGAAGGGAAGTGTGTGAGAGTTTAATGCAGGACGGGAGGTTGTGAGTGGCGTGAGGGACTAATGAGAGGTGTATGGGCCGGTGGCTGCATTGCGAGGGCAGACGTCAATGCCTCGCGCCGGAATGATGGGGGAGAGAGGCGGGAGTTGTACAGTACAGGAGAGGGAAGGGAGGGAAAGTTATATGGGGGAAATACGGCCCTTGAGTGGATATGCCGCCTGGTTCCTCTCTTGTGGCGTAATGAGAAGTGAGACGTTACCCAATATTCACGAACTATAGAATCAATTATGCAAGTTAGTGAGAATTTATTATATTTGAATCGTCAGGAAAAATTACTATATAAATTCAATGAAGGGTATAAGACAGCTTTATACAGGGACTAACACGTGTATGAATGATGGTTCCCTGTGTTTCTCCTAATGTTTTCATGTCCCTATGTTGTCTCAGTACAAAAAACGTGGTAGACTCTGAAATGCCCTGCTTCTTTCTGTGTTTCCATCTTCCTATAGCTTAAGTTTATATAAGAGGGAGGTTTCAAGACATCTATTCCCTCTTGTCTAACTGTGCGGGAACTGGCATCTAAGTGAGCATTTTTTTTTTGTCATTTTTGTTTCTCGTGGCCGGATTTTCCATTTCATATAAAAAAAAAGCATCGTTTTTGCTTTTTATTTAGTCATTTTTGTTCCCAGTGAACGAATTTCCTCTCTTATATAAAAAGAATACCTTCGTTTTTACCCCCCGAGAGAAATCCATAAAAAACAACAAAGAGATTAGTTTCTACAGATCCAGTTCAACAGCAAGACTGGAATACAAGCAGGTCTTCATGTCGATTATTGGTTTCACTTTTCGATACAGAGAAAGGTTTTAGTTCTATTATCTGCTCTCCTCCCAAGACTGTTATTCCATTCCTTCAGATCGCCTCGCTTCTTTTTTTTTTTTCTTTTCTTTCAGCTGGTTTTCTCATAATGTTTGATAGCATCTCCGTTCCTGGTATTTAACGGCTCTCTCTTGCTCTTTTATCTCCTTACTTTTTTTTCATTAATTTCTTTTTCAACTCTCTCTCCTTCTTTCTTATCTTGCTGTTGTACTTGTTGTTGTTGTTGTTGTTGTTGTTGTTGTTGTTGTTGTTGTTGTTGTTGTTGTTGTTGTTGTTGTTGTTGTTGTTGTTGTTCTTGTTGTTCTTGTTGTTGCTCTTCGCCTTCATCTTTCTCTTCTTCTATTGTTATTACTATTAGTATTACTACTGGTATTATTATTATTATTATTATTATTATTATTATTATTATTATTATTATTATTATTATATTTATTATTATCATTCCCAACATCATCGCCATTTTTATCTCCTATTTTTTTCACATTCTTGTACTTCTCGTCAAATCCTCTTCCCTTTTTCCTCAACTCCTCCTCCTCCTCCTCCTCCTCCTCCTCCTCCTCCTCCTCCTCCTCCTCCTCCTCCTCCTCCTCCTCCTCCTCCTAGTCCTCCTTCTCCTCCTCAAACCATCCTAACCCATATCACTTCTACCCAAAACTAAATCGCCACTCTCTTTCTCGCCTCCCTTTCCCTATTTTTTTTTCACACCCTCCATTCTCCCTTCGTGCCTTCAGTCCCTCCTGCCTCACCGCTTCCAGTTCCTCCCGCCTCTTCCAGTCCCTCCCGCCTGGTCACCTCTCGCTCCAGCACCCCAGCGTTCCATAACCACCTTCCCTACGACAATTACCGCTTCGTTACAGTTTCAATCCCGCGCCACCCTTCAGCTTGGCGTCATAATAACCCGCCAACCGAGAGCTTTCTATAGGGGCAGTCCATCTATCGCTTACCTCCCTCCCCTCCTCCTTTCCTAGTCTCGCCTCCCAGTCTCTCTTGTGCTCTTTTTCTTTCTCTTTCTCGCCCCCTCTTCGCGGTCTCTCTCTCTCTCTCTCTCTCTCTCTCTCTCTCTCTCTCTCTCTCTCTCTCTCTCTCTCTCTCTCTCTCTCAATTCTTTTCTTCCGTTTGTTCGTTTTGTTTATTTCGTTTCTATTTGTTGTTTTGCTTTGGTTTGTGTGTTGTCTTGTTCTTGGTCTTTTTGTGATTTGTGTTTGTGGCTTTGCTTTGCTCTCTCTCTCTCTCTCTCTCTCTCTCTCTCTCTCTCTCTCTCTCTCTCTCTCTCTCTCTCTCTCTCTCTCTCTCTCTCTCGGTTTTAGTCCACGACGTTGCATCTCAGTCAAAGTAATTTTAGTATCAGAGAGAGAGAGAGAGAGAGAGAGAGAGAGAGAGAGAGAGAGAGAGAGAGAGAGAGAGAGATACAGTGGATGGACTGCATAATTTCAGCGTGAGTCTTACATCACTGTGTTCCCAGTCTTCCCTATTTCCTTCCTCTCTCTCTCTCACAACATTACGCATTTCCCGCCTTCCCGCCATTCCTTACGGTCCCATTGACACTTAATCGTACACCACAAGGTAGAAAATATCCCCTTGCTACACTCCTTCCCTCCTCCTCCTCATCATCATCCTCATCTTCCTTCTCTATCTTCCTCTTTCCTGTCTAGTCACTCTCCACACCTCTTCTGCATCGTCCTCCTCCTCCTCCTCCTCCTCCTCCTCCTACTACTACTACTACTACTACTCCTCCTCCTCCTTCCTCGACTTTGTTTCTTGTCCCGAAGCCAAATTGAGGCAGTGATTCAATTTTCCGTCCAGATCTAATTTTCATAGTAATTTACATAATCGGTGTACAAAGCGCCGGGGAAGTGTCGAAGTTGCTCCTGAAATTGAATCTTGTGGGAGGGCGTGGCTTGCGTCTTTCTTGCCTCTCGTGTCTCTCTCTCTCTCTCTCTCTCTCTCTCTCTCTCTCTCTCTCTCTCTCTCTCTCTCTCTCTCTCTCTCTTTCTGGTTCTCTGTTTTTTTTTTTTGTGGTTTCTTTCTTCATTTGCGTTTGTGTTTGTCTCTCTCTGTGTCTCTGTCTCTATCTCTCTCTGTCTCTGTTTTTTGTTTGTTTGTCTCTTCTCTCTCTCTCTCTCTCTCTCTCTCTCTCTCTCTCTCTCTCTCTCTCTCTCTCTCTCTCTCTCTCTCTCTCTCTCGTTGTCTGGCTCTTTTCGGTTTCAGTTTATTTATTTCCTTCTCTTTATCCTCCTTCTCCTCTTCCTCCTCCTCCTCCTCCTCCTCCTCCTCCTCCTCCTCCTCCTCCTCCTCCTCCTCCTCCTCCTCCTCCTCCTCCTCCTCCTCCTCCTCCTCCTCCTCCTCTCCTCCTCCTCCTCCTCCTTTTGTACTATTTTCATTTACACAAAACTTTACAAAGCAAAAAATTAATAAAGAAAACAGACAAATAAAAATTAAAGGAGA
>NC_059298.1:27106087-27128587 GCF_017591435.1 Portunus trituberculatus | reverse complement strand
AGCGAGAATATTGGAAGCGCCACAGGTAAACTTCTACAGGTAAATATAATAGGATACCACTTTGGCAAATAGTTACTAGTAAATGGCAGTTTCATCAAGTTTAGAACATCCTCGGAGATACACCCACTGCCTCACACGTCTCAACAAGGCAGCGGGAGAATTATGTAAAGGTAAACATGTACAGGTAAACTCACACCAGGAAAACAGGTAAACCACTACAAATAAGCTGGGACAGGTAGACAGAGGAACAAGGAGGCACAGCTCACCATTTTCCTTGAGGAGGGTCAGGACGTGATAGGCAAGTTGAGGGTCCTGTCACCTCGCCAGGAGCGTCTCCATCCTTACACACACTCCTGCAGAAATCGGAAGGTGGGGTGTTGATACAAAAAAAACTGAAAGAGAGGATTTAGTTCTTATGTCTCCCATGCATGAGGAAATTATTGACAGTTGATTTGTAAGTACATATATACGTACATACATATATATACACAAACATACTTAAATGCACACATACATGCATACATTTTTAATAGAAACAAATAGTGTTACTGCACTGGCTGGAAGTAAATAGACTCATCGACATCTAGTTTGCTAGCAAGAAAAATGAATGGAAAAAAAGGCAGATTGATTAATAGAGAGAAAGATAGATACCATTACCAGGTTTGGTTTTACTTCTTTTCATTGTCTGGGAAACTCTCTCTCTCTCTCTCTCTCTCTCTCTCTCTCTCTCTCTCTCTCTCTCTCTCTCTCTCTCGTTATTAAGTGTATCCCACCGATCTGGCAACAATTTAAATGGAAGGAGTGTGTGAAAGAAAGAGGAGGAGGAGGAGGAGTGGGAAACTCTCTCTCTCTCTCTCTCTCTCTCTCTCTCTCTCTCTCTCTCTCTCTCTCTCTCTCTCTCTCTCTCTCGTTATTAAGGGTATCCCACCGATCTGGCAACAATTTGAATGGAAGGAGTGTGTGAAAGGAAGAGGAGGAGGAGGAGGAGGAAAAGAAAAAAAAATATTATGGTAAACAAAAAACAAAAACAATAACAAGAAAAATAAAAATAAAGAGGAAGAGCAGCAGAAGCAGAAGCAGGAGGAGGAGGAGGAGGAGGAGGAGGAGGAGGAAAAGGAGGCGGCAGGTGAAGAGGGGAGTCGCTCGCGCCTTACCTTACCGCGTCTTGGCCACACTTTGTAATCGGATTAATTTTGCTCCTCTGAGATACATCGACTGACTCTTCGAAACCTTGCACCAACAACCTCACTCTCTCTGCCTTCCACACCATGTACATTTATCCCTCCACAGTCAAGGTATATAGCAGACGATGAAGGAAGGCGCAAGCAGGAGGTAGGGCCTCTTTCATCCCAGTCTTTCCTCGACAAGCAAAGAAGTAAAGGGAGAGAGCAAGGTAAGCGAGGGTGCATTTGGTTGGCAGGCAGGTGAAGGGAGGAGAGGAAACCGAGGCTGAGCGGCTGAAACGTGGGTAAGCGAAGGTCTTCAGAGACTTGTAATTAGTTTAGCGGGATTTTGATTTCTGATTAGTGGCGGCGTGTTTACCTGGCTGGCTGGCTGGCTGGAGGTGAAGGAAGGTGAGGTAAGGTTAGGTGAGGTGAGCTAAAACAAGAGAAATGAAAGGACTGTGAGAGGGAGAAAGTAAGTAGAGGGAAGGAAAATAAAGAAGAAAGGGGTGGTGAATGAGAAGAGGAGGAAAGAAGGAAAGTAAACTAATATTAGGGAACGGAAGGTAACATGGAGGAAAGGAAAGAACTAAAGGAAGGGGACAGTCTGTGAAGGAAAGAAAAAAAAGAAGGGTAATATTGATGAGCGAAGAATGAGAGAGGGACAAAATAAGAAGAGAAATGGAAAATAAAGAGGAACAGGGTGGTGAATGAGGAGAGGAGAAAACAAGGAAAGGAAGTTAATATCAGAGAACGGAAGGTAACAAGGAAGGAAGGAAAAAACTGAAGGAAAGAGAAGAGGAAGAGAAGGAAAGGAAAAAAAGAACGGCGATATGAATACAATAAAGAAAGACTAGAGTTAAGAATGCAGGGACGAAGAGAAGGAAAGTAAGATTACGTGAGATAAGATAAGATAACAACAGGCTAAGAGAGAAAAATGTGAGGAAAAAATGGAGGAGGAATAAAGAGAAAAAGGAAAAAGGGAACGTAGATGATTGAAAGGCATGGAGGGTAAAAAAAGGAATAGGGCAAGAAAGGGAAGAAGGAGGATAGGGTAAGAAAAATAATGAACGCTAAAGGAGGAAAGAAAATGAGAGGGAGAGAGAAAATGAAAGCAGAGAAAGGAAACAGATAAAGAAAAAAAATATATGTACGAAAATAGAAAGCTACAGAAAGAGAGGAAGGAAAGTAAGGAAGGAAAACCAAGGGAAGCTAAAGAAGGAGAGAAAATGAAAGGGAGACAGAAATTGGAAGCAGAAAAAGGAAACTGATAATGAAAAAAAATATATGTACGAAAATAGAGAGTTAGAGAGAGAGAGAGAGAGAGAGAGAGAGAGAGAGAGAGAGAGAGAGAGAGAGAGAGAGAGAGAGAGAGAGAGAGAGAGAGAGAGAGAGAGAGAGAGAGAGACGGGGCGGGGGGACATACCTACAAAATTATAACGTGAGGTACAATCATTGCTTTTCTTTCACCAAACCACCGCGAACTGTCCTCTCCTCAAGTCACGCTGGAGTAAGGTAGGCAGGAGCAACGGCCGGGCATATCACCACCCAAGCACATCTTTAGTGTAACCACCAAGAACAGCATTTCCGAACCTTTTCCAACCACATCACGCCCCGTTGTCATGTCTAAGGAGTCCAGCACCCCTAACTAAAATATTGTTAAAAGAAGGATAAAAGAAAGTGAAGTGTGTGCATCACTTCCCAGCACCGCCTATGATTGATTTCAGCACCCCCCAGAGAGTGCTAGCACCCCAGGTTAGGAAACGCTGACCTAGAACCTGGATATCATGGTGACATGTAGATGATTTTAAACTACTCGACATATGACAAAGTGTCAAGGCGATACGTGGTGGATTTGAACCTACACGTGGACGTCTGCCCGATCCCACGCTCACCACCTTATCCACTACACCACCGCTTCCCTATACTCTTATTGTTATTCTCTCTCTCTCTCTCTCTCTCTCTCTCTCTCTCTCTCTCTCTCTCTCTCTCTCTCTCTCTCTCATTCATTCATTTTTACGTAGTCTGTCCTGAATTATAAATTAAAAAATAATATCGAGAAGTACAAATAACACCATGGTACAGTACATTTGTATTATAAAGTATATGATATATAGATAAATAAATAAATAAATAAATAAATAAACAACCTCACAATTTTCCGCGATATTTTCTACGATGCGATTTTCCACGATTCGATTTCCCACGATAATATTTTCCACGATTCGGTTTTCCACGACAATATTTTCCACGATTTGGTTTTCCACGACAATATTTTCCACGATTCAATTTTCCACGATAATATTTTCCGTAATTCAATTTTCCACGATTATATTTTCCACGATTCGATTTTCCACGATAATATTTTCTGCGATGCGATTCTTCTTCATAATATTTTCCCCCATTCGATTTTCCACGATAATATTTTCTGCGATGCGATTCTTCTCGATAATATTTTCCACGATTCGATTTTCGACGATATTATTTTTCACGATTTAATTTTTCACGATAATATTTTCCCCCATTCGATTTTCCGCGATGCGATTCCGCTCGATAATATTTTTCACGATATTTTTCACGATGCGTTTTTCCATGAAGCGATTCCTCAATAACGAAGCGGGTTGGTACTGAGCCGAACCCTTCCTCCCCAAGGGTCCATCCCAGTCCCAAGGGTGTGAGAGCAGTGACGAGGCAACCTTGCCGCGCCTCACACGGATCGCCATGAGCAATGACCCACCACACACCACGCCCCAGCCACTGTCATGAAGTGAGTCCTCTCACCAGTAGAGGTCCCTCCTCGTCCTGCCAATGTCTGGTGCATAACGTACAGCGTGCCACACCACACCCCAGCCACTGGCATGAAGTGAGTCCTCTCACCCCTGAAGGACCCCCCTCGTACTGCCAGTGTCTGGTGTATGGCGCCCAGCGTGCCACACACCACACCCCCAGCCACTGACATGAAGGAGTCCTCTCACCCCTGAAGGACCCCCTCGTACTGCCAGTGTCTGGTGTATGGCGCCCAGCGTGCCACACCACACCCCAGCCACTGACATGAAGTGAGTCCTCTCACCCCTGAAGGACCCCCCTCGTACTGCCAGTGTCTGGTGTATGGCGCACAGCGTGCCACACACCACGTCCCAGCAACTGGCATGAAGCGAGTCCTCTCACCCCTGAAGGACCCCCCTCGTCCTGCCAGTGTCTGGTGCATGGTGCACAGCGTGCCACACACTACGCCCCAGCCACTGGCATGAAGTGAGCCCTCTCACCTCTAAAGGACTCCCTCGTACTGCCAGTGTCTAGCGCATGGTGCACAGCGTGCCCTCGTTCATGGCGATTTATTCAGCCCAGTGCTACCACAATCAAGAGACACCCTCCACCAGACTCTATGGAAGGAGCTCTTATTTCCCTATAAGGACTCCCCCGTCTGGTAGACATTGATCCCTTGCTTATGGCAACTCTTTGCCTAGTATGAGGCACTGCAAGTGGATGATTATCACTGAAGCTTGAGGCCACAAAGGAAAAGAAGGACCTGCTGCCAGTTCACTGCCTTGGGCCCCAGGCCGGACCCGACAGCCACCTGCTTCCCCAGTGCGGCGCCCAAGGCCGTCACGGCCCTCAACAAATTTTGGCCGAAACTTTTTCAATTATCATTTAGATTTTGATCCGAATAGAAAATCATCGATTGCAAGTGAAAAACGAGGGTGTTTGGAAATTGTGGAAAATTAAGGTGATCAGTGAAACAAGACCTTGCACGTCTGTTGCCCGTGAATTTCATGAAGCACATGTTCCTAGATGCCTGGATAGAGCCAGTAATGCATTGGCGGCTGCCTACTTCATGGCGGACTTTAGAAGATAAGTAGATTTCTGGATAGGGAGGATGAATGGACGTAACTACACATGTATATAAGAACTGCCACATGTTGATCTCCTTTATGTTCTGATTTTCTTATGTCCTTGAATGTTTTTCATCTTTTTAACCACGGCATTCTGTAAATATAGGGAAAAAAAGGAAGGCATGAAAGGGGTAAGATACTACTACAACTACTGCAACTACATATACAACAACAACTACTACTACTGCTACTACTACTACTACTACTACTACTACTACTACTACTACTACTACTACTACTATTACTACTGCTATTGCTGCATTTGCTGCTGCCGCTGCTGCTGCTACTACTAATACTAATACTGCTACTGATACTACTACTACTACTACTACTACCCACCCACTAATAATAATACTACTACTAATACTACTACTAATCCAATAATAATAATAATAATAATAATAATAATAATAATAATAATAATAATAATATAGTAATAATAATAATAATAATAATAATAATAATAATAATAATGCTGCTGCTGCTGCTGCTGCTGCTACTGCTACCACTGCTACTACTAATAATACTACTAATAATAATAATAATAATAATAATAATAATAATAATAATAATAATAATAATAATAATAATAATAATAATAATAATAATAATAATAATAATAATGCTGCTGCTGCTGCTGCTGCTGCTGCTGCTGCTGCTGCTGCTACTACTACTACTACTACTACTACTACCACTACTACTACTACTGCATTACCACCACTGCAACATTATTACCACTGCCACCACCACTACTACTACTGCTGCTGCTGCCACTGCTGCTGCACTGCTACCACCACCACCACTGCTACTACTACTACTACTACTACTACTACTACTACTACTACTACTACTACTATTACCACTATTACTATTATTACTACTGCTGTTACTGCTTCTACTGCTACTGCTGCTGCTACTGCTTCTACCTCTACTACAACAACTACTACTACTACTACTACTACTACAACTGCTACTACTATTGCTATTACTATTATTACTATAACTGTTAATACGACTTAATGACTGACTGCGTTCAAAGACGAAAAGTTATGTCAGAGCCGCCCGGCCAGCTCTGCATGGCAATCTACTGGACAAGCACCCCGGCGGCCCTGGCAGTATACGGGTTAAACTTTCGCCCGTTAGTGACGCAGGCAATCTTATTTACTAGAGTGGCACCCATATTAGGGCCCAGATCACCACCCAAACGCGTCTTTGGTGCAACCTCTTAGAACCTGGGTATCATGGTGACATGTAGGTAACTTTAAACCACTTGACAAATGGCATAGCTTCAAGGCGGTATGCGGTGAGATTCGAACCTACGCATGGACGTCTGCCCGATCCCACGCTCACCACCTTATCCACTACGCCACCGCTTTCTGGAGCACAACAACAATAAGATAAAAATAAAAATAAAATGTTTCCTTTTTACATCCTGAAGAATCATCCTCAAAATAACCAAGTTACTAATCACAGAGAAACACTCTAAAATTCATGAGTCTGAGCCTGCGAGCAAATACAAGAGTGACATACTTGAATTACGAGCCTAGGAGTGAAAACAGCTAATTATTCTCGTCTTACACACTCAGGTATTTCCTTTCACTTTCTGGAACATCACCTTAAAAAGATAATAATGGTAATGATGATAATACACTAGTTGACATATTTGAATACACCAATAACAAGACCAAAAGCATAAAGTTTGTATTCTACCGCAATCAACCTTTTCTTTTCTGTTTCCTAACCTCTTCAGTACTGAGACACATTTTTACCTTGAGATTTGTATAGAATTAGACCATTTTACTGCCATTAGCGAGGGTCTATGGAGGTCAGAACATTAATGGTCATGGTCTTCACTCATTCAGGACTGGGACACATTTTTATTTTGAGATTTGTATAGAATTAGACCATTTTACTGCCACTACCAAGGATATAATGGAGATCAGAAGATTAATGGCCAGTCTTCACTATTTCAATCCCCCACATACATTTCTGAAGCTGTAAGAAATCACCAGATAGTAAGCAGAATGAATAAGGAAACGCGTCATGGTACTAAAACGATTAAGTATCACTCTAAAATTGACAAAAAAATAATGACAACAATACGCTTACATGGCAATGAAAAACAAAAGGACATCAGAGAGAGTAGGAGGTGTGTGATTGAGTGTGAGTCATTGAGAGGGACAGAGAGGGAGTGTGGGTGTGGGAGAGAGTGAGGCAGTGTATGAATGAGTGAGTGAGTGAATGAGAGGCACGGAGAGAGCGTGGCAGAGGAGGAAGAGAATGGGGCAGTGTGTGAGTATGAGAGTAAGTGAGAGGGACAGAGAGAACAATGGAGAGGAGGAAGAGAGTAGGAGGGTGTGTGAGTGAGTGTGAATGAGTGAGAGGGGGAAATGTGGAGAGTTTGTCCGCAGAGTAAGTGAAACGTGGCTGTCTCACCCTAGAGTTTGTGAAGAGTGCGTAGAGTTCAGCTTCCAACCATTAGTGGCGCAGGCAGTTTTCTTGATAGTGGTACCCATATTACGACCCATATCACCACCCAGCACATCTTTAGTGTAACCACCAAGAACAGCATATCCGAACCTTTTCCAACAATAGCATCCCGAGTTGTCATGTCGAAAGAATCCAGCACCCCTAACAAAAATCTTGTTATTAGGATAAAAGGAAGTTGAAGTGTGCATCACTTCCCAGCACCGCCTATGATTGATTTCAGCACCCCCAGAGAGGGCTAGCACCCCAGGTTGGGAAACGCTGACCAAGAACCTGGGAATCATGGTGACATGTAGATGATTTTAAACTACTCGACAAATGGCAAAATGTCAAGGCGATACGTGGTGGATTTGAATCTACGCGTAGACGTCTGCCCGATCCCACGCTCACCACCATATCCACTACACCACCGCCACCCTATACTCTTGTTGTTCTCTCTCTCTCTCTCTCTCTCTCTCTCTCTCTCTCTCTCTCTCTCTCTCTCTTTAAACACTTTAAACACTTTATTACGTTTGTCTTATATACAAAATTTCACATAAGAAAATGAAAAAGGTGTGACAAACAGCCCGTTACAAGCAATAGCTTTATGGACATAAAAGGAGATTGTGAAATTACAAAACATAACAGGAAAGCAAAAGAAAAAATAAAATAAAAAATAAATAAATAAATAAATAAATAAGTAATTAAATAGAAGGAAGGATTAAATTACAAACAAGAAGAGCATGATCTAAGTAAGTATATAAATTTGAGATATTACAATTACTTTAGGTATCATACATACAATGTTGGTTGTAATGGGAGTTATATATTATAATAAACAAAAATAGTGACAATATTTAAAGTAAACGATATTAATAATAATATAAATAATAAAAAATTAAAATAATTAACGAAAACTTAATAATAATGATAATTATAATAATAATAATAATAATAATAATAATAATAATAATAATAATAATAATAATAACACAATAATAATATTATAATAATAATAGCAGTTATAATAATAGTAATACTAATAATAAATAATAATAATAATAATAATAATAATAATAATAATAATAATAATAATAATAATAATAATAACAATGATTAAAAATAATATTAATAATAATAATAGGAAGAAGAAGAAGAACAATGGTGAAAACCATATTATTATTTCTAATAAAAATAATTAGAAAACATTAATATGTACAGTAAGGTAACAAATATAATACTGATTTGTGAGTAAGAATATAAATTACATAGTATCAATTGCACAATTAATAGGAATTCAATAAACGGCTCTTAGGTTGTTTGTTGAAGTGTGAATAGCTTCTTGATTGTTTAATGAACTCTGGAAGACCATTCCATGTGTTTGATCCAGCCAACATGACGGAGTGTTTAAATATAGTTAGGTTGGGTTTGGGTATGTGAAGTGCATGCTGATTTCGTGTTTGGTAGTTATGTAATAGCTGGGTGTTGAGGTTATTAGTGTGTACTCTTTTGTACATAAAGGATGAAAAAATAAGTTTAAATAAGTCAGAGAGGTTTAGTATGTTCAGTTGTTTAAATAACGGTTGTGTGTGTGCATTGAAATCGCTGTTGGTTATAATTCTGATGATCTTTTTATGGAGAACATTAATTTGAGACATATGACAAGGGTAGATTTGAGACCATACAGGATTGCAATATGTAAGATGAGGGTAAATGTGGGCGTAGTATATGCATTTGAGAATATTACTTGGGGCAAAATGTTTCACTTTAAAAGGAGTGGGATGGTTCTTGACAGTTCTATACATAAATTAGAGAGGTGACGTTTGAATGTTACATTTCTGTCAAGGATTATACCAAGAAACTTTGTTTTATCTACTTTCAGTATATCATCATTTAGTATGGACAATTTGGGTAGTGGCTGTTAATAAGTAATGGACTTGGAGAATAACATATAATGAGTTTTAGAGGTATTGACGGTAAGTTTGTTGGCTAAGCACCAATTAGAAAATTTTAATAGTTCAGTATTGGTTTTATTAATTAGTTCTGTTGGATTTTCTCCTGACATATAGAAAGTTGAATCATCAGCAAACAGTATGGTATGAATTGAGTCGGAAATGTTGGTGATGTCATTTATGTATATAAGGAAGAGTGTTGGACCCAGTATACTTTCCTGTGGGACACCCAGTTGTACTGGACTAGTTGTAGATAATGTGTTGTTGAAGACTGAGTACTGCTGTCTGTTTTGTAAATAGGATTTGAACCAGCCATGAACACATCCTTGGACCCCATAGTGGAACATTTTATCAAGTAGTATACTGGGCTGAACGGTGTCAAAAGCTTTACTGAAATCTATGAAGATTGATATTATGGACTTGTGGTTATTTACAGATGAATAAAGGTCAGACATAAAGATGTTAACTGCATCAAAAGTGTTTAAGCCTGGTCTGAATCCAAATTGCCTGTTACTTAAAATGTTTCTTTGCTTCAGGAATAATATGAGTTGGTTTTTCATTAGTATTTCAAATATTTTAGAAAAAGTTGATAGGATAGAGATGGGTCTGTTGTTAGATAACTCTGATTTACAACCAGTTTTGTGTATTGGGATTATCTTAGCAAGTTTAAATCTTTCTGGGAAAGTTCCTGTTTCAACTGATTGGTTAAAAAGAATGGTGAGGGGCATGGCGAGTAAATCTTTGTTTTGTTTTATAATGTGGTTAGGTATTTCATCCATGAGACCTTTCTTGTTTTTCAGGGTGTCAATTACTTGAACTGTCTCATAGGTAGTAACTGGGGGCATAGCCATTGAGTGAGGATAGTTACCGCTAAGGAAGGAGTGGGGGGAAGCTTCCGATTGAGGTAATTCATCAGCAAGTTTTGGAGCAATATTGGTACAGTATTCATTAAATGCCTCAGATATATCATATGGGGAGTTCATGATATTGTTATTTAAAATAATTGAGTTTGTTAGTGAAGTTTTTGTTTTATTAGAGTTAGTAAGTTCATTTATTGTGTTCCATATTTTACTGGTGCTGAGGCGAAAGTCTGAATTTTTTTTTAAGATAATAAGTATTCTTTGATTGTTTGATCAAATTGGTCAGGTTGTTCCTGAACTGCTTATAAATATCAAAATCTATGATTTCCAATTTGTAAGATTTATACAATTGAAACTTCTGGGGAATTGCTTTTATAATGCCTTGAGTGATCCAAGGTTTATTAAGTCTTTTTGTTGAAATCAATTTTGTTACTTTAGGGAAAGAAGTGAAGTAAATGCTATGTATTCTGTCCAACAATAAATTACAGTTAATGTTCAGATCTTGGTGTGTAAGCAATGAAGTCCAGTCTACTTCTGATAGTTTAGTTGTAAATTTTGTAGTTTTCTTGGTTCCTTAGTCTGAAAGTTATTTTGTGGTTCTCCGAAAGCTTGTCTAGGGTTGGGAGGTTTAGATACACTGGAAGATGATCACTTAGAGGAAAAAAAAGAATACCTCAAGAGGAAGGAACTGTGAAATTTGTCCATATGTGATCTAAGAGGGAAGGATATGCAGTGGAGTTATTATCAGGAAATCGTGTTGGTCAGGATATAAGGGGAAAATAGTTGTATGATTGCATCATACACAGAAAATTATTTGTTGGTACATGGTCATTGTGTTAAAAAAAGTTCATGTTAAAATCTCCTGCAAAAATGGTTTTATTATTTGTAAAAATTTTCTGTGAAAGTAGATTATCCATAAAGACATTGAATTCATTAATTTGGTGGTGTTTACTATGGGGGCAGTACAGGAAGGATATGATATAGTTAATGTTACTAATTGTGACTTTAATAGTACAAAGTTCAACATTGTCTGTACTCATACAGCATTCACTTTGTAGGAAGCTGGGTAAAATAGCGATTCCACCATAGCCATTAGGTCTGTGTGTGGTAAGATTTGTAGACATCAATTTCATTTATATGGGTTGTACTTGGTCTAAGCCATGTTTCACTAGAGCACAAAATGTCAGGAAGCTTAGGAAGTGATTTAAGAAGAGAAATTAGATTATCATAACTTTTGCGCTCAGACATCGTGTGTTCACATGGAATATACTTAAGTAATCAAGATTGTTTTTAGGAAGCGTTAGTTTGTAGGAGTTGATGTCATGATATTTACAAATATTATCTATATCTATTGAATCAAACATGGAATTGACAAGTTCAAGATCGATACTGTCAGTATTGTTCAGTTCTTCATTGTCAAAGAGAGAATTATAAAGTGTGTCAGGGAGAGCCATAGCCAGATATGTAGTAAAAGAGACTCTCAGATACAAGAAGCTTACAAGAGGAAAGAAGAGAAAGTTGGAGTGACTATGTTGAAGTGAGAGTGTAAGGAAAAGGTAAAATAAGAAAAAGAAATAGATGGGAGGATTGGTAGAGTGATGTGGGGCCTAACATTTTAGTTGAATAGTTAAGAGGGAAGCAAAGTGTTAAGGAGACAAAAATACAGGAATATGTGTCTGCAATAGGAAATGCCATTATTAAAGTGCATAAACAGAATTATGAGTTCAAATCAAAACATATTAGCCAAGACAATGAATGAAATATACTATATAAGCCATCTGTGATAGGATGACATAATGTAATGCAAATTATTTACATATGATACTTTATAATAGAAAATCATTCTGAGCTGGCTGCCACCTTGAATAATGGATGCTAAGTTCAGACTTTTTTGCACGGTTGTGAAGTTTTACTATGACTGGCCTCTTTTTGCCTTGTTGTTTTGGGCCTAGGCGGTGAGCAACATTGATGTCTGTGTGTGCTATGTTTATGTTCAAGTTGTGTTTAATGGTGTTCACCACCAAGTCAGTGCAATTTTCATGTGTTGTTTCAACAGGCAAGGAGGGGCCATTTATTATCACAGTGTCACGCCTTTCATACTGATCAATATCATCAACAGAATCATGGAGTTCACTGATTTTATTTTCTAGGGTACACACTTTTGATTAGAGGTAGGCAATTTTTCGATCCTTAGCATTGATAAGTTTATCAAGCTTGGAAAGGTATGCTTCAAACTGGGACTGAATAACTTTACCGATTACGTTTATGAGGGATAGCCACCTGTTAGCTTGGTGTTGGATAGTTCTCTGGAGATCACTTCGGAAACATCAGGCACTGTGGAGGCGGTGGTCAGGTCATGTTGTTGCTGCTCGCCCGTGTTGTGGTCGAGAGCAGCGCCACCTGGTGGAGTGTTTGTTGCCCCGTCCATGTTAACCGATTTATCTCCCATCTCCGTTTTCCTGTTGTGGCTCCGTGTTGATGAATGTGGTGTCATGGCAGCGGTGATGGTTAGGAGACAGTAGGGTCACTGTACAGGAACCAGGCAGTGGGAAAAACCGATGGCAAGGGTTGCTCACAGACGATTTGTTTATAGATGGCGCTGATCGGGCAGGAAGCAGTGCTCAAGGTAGGTATTTAAGCCATGTACTTTTGTTTTCAGGCAGTTGTTGGGCTGCTACTTCTTCATAATAGGAGGGAAGGCATTCCTGGAGCAGTACGAAAGGTGTTCTGGTCACTGAGGACTACGAAAGTTGATAGTTTAATGTAGGGTGAGGAGCGGTAGCCACAGACGTCTTACCTTCACCTCTCTCTCTCTCTATCTCTCTCTCTCATTCATTCATTTTTACGTAGTCTGTCCTGAATTATAAATAAAAAAATAATATCGAGAAGTACAAATAACACCATGGTACAGTACATTTGTTTTATAAAGTATATGATTAAAAGATAAATAAATAAATAAACAACCTCACGATTTTCCGCGATAATATTTTCTACGATGCGATTTTCCACGATTCGGTTTCCCACGATAATATTTTCCACGATTCGGTTTTCCACGATAATATTTTCCGCAATTCGATTTTCCACGATAATATTTTCCACGATTCGGTTTTCCACGATAATATTTTCCGCAATTCGATTTTCCACGATTATATTGTCCACGATTCGATTTTCCACGATAATATTTTCTGCGATGCGATTCTCCTCGATAATATTTTCCACGATAATACTTTCCACGATTCGACTTTCGACGATATTATTTTTCACGATTTAATTTTCCATGATAATATTTTCCACGATTCAATTTTCCACGATTCAATTTTCCACGATTCACTTTTCCACGATAATAATTCCTGCGATGCGATTCTCCTCGATAATATTTTTCACGATATTTTTCACGATGCGTTTTTCCACGAAGCGATTCCTCAATAACGAAGCGGTCGATAACAATGACGAAACTACTTGAATTGTACTTTCCCGGGTTGGTACTGGGCCGAACCCTTCCTCCCCAAGGGTCCATCCCAGTCCCAAGAGTGTGAGAGCAGTGACGAGGCAACCTTGCCGCGCCTCACACAGATTGCCATGAGCAATGACCCACCACACACCACGCCCCAGCCACTGTCATGAAGTGAGTCCTCTCACCAGTAGAGATCCCTCCTCGTCCTGCCAATGTCTGGTGCATAACGCACAGCGTGCCACACACCACACCCCAGCCACTGGCATGAAGTGAGTCCTCTCACCCCTGAAGGACCCCCCTCGTACTGCCAGTGTCTGGTGTATGGCGCCCAGCGTGCCACACCACACCCCAGCCACTGACATGAAGGAGTCCTCTCACCCCTGAAGGACCCCCTCGTACTGCCAGTGTCTGGTGTATGGCGCCCAGCGTGCCACACACCACACCCCAGCCACTGACATGAAGGATGCCCTTTCACCCCTGAAGGACCCCCTCGTACTGCCAGTGTCTGGTGTATGGCGCACAGCGTGCCACACACCACACCCAGCCACTGGCATGAAGTGAGTCCTCTCACCCCTGAAGGACCCCCCTCGTCCTGCCAGTGTCTGGTGCATGGTGCACAGCGTGCCACACACTACGCCCCAGCCACTGGCATGAAGTGAGCCCTCTCACCTCTAAAGGACTCCCCTCGTACTGCCAGTGTCTAGCGCATGGTGCACAGCGTGCCCTCGTTCATGGCGATTTATTCAGCCCAGTGCTACCACAATCAAGAGACACCCTCCACCAGACTCTATGGAAGGAGCTCTTATTTCCCTATAAGGACTCCCCCGTCTGGTAGACATTGATCCCTTGCTTATGGCAACTCTTTGCCTAGTATGAGGCACTGCAAGTGGATGATTATCACTGAAGCTTGAGGCCACAAAGGAAAAGAAGGACCTGCTGCCAGTTCACTGCCTTGGGCCCCAGGCCGGACCCGACAGCCACCTGCTTCCCCAGTGCGGCGCCCAAGACCGTCACGGCCCTCAACAAATTTTGGCCGAAACTTTTTCAATTATCATTTAGATTTTGATCCGAATAGAAAATCATCGATTGCAAGTGAAAAACGAGGGTGTTTGGAAATTGTGGAAAATTAAGGTGATCAGTGAAACAAGACCTTGCACGTCTGTTGCCCGTGAATTTCATGAAGCACATGTTCCTAGACGCCTGGATAGAGCCAGTAGTGCATTGGCGGCTGCCTACTTCATGGCGGACTTTAGAAGATAAGTACATTTCTGGATAGGGAGGATGAGTGGACGTAAGTAAACATGTATACAAGAACTGCCACATGTTGATCTCCTTTATGTTCTGATTTTCTTATGTCCTTGAATGTTTTTCATCTTTTTAACCACGGCATTCTGTAAATATAGGGAAAAAAGGAAGGCATGAAAGGGGTAAGATACTACTACAACTACTGCAACTACATATACAACAACAACTCCTACTACTGCTGCTACCACTACTACTACTACTACTACTACTACTACTACTACTAATAATAATAATAATAATAATAATAATAATAATAATAATAATAATAATAATAATGCTACTGCTGCTGTTGCTTCTGCCGCTGCTGTTGCTACTACTACTAATACTGCTACTGCAACTACTACTACTACTACTGCTACTACTACTGCTGCTGCTGCTGCTGCTACTACTACTACTACTACTACTACTACTGCACCACTACTACTACCACCACTACTACTACTACTGCTGCTGCTGCTGCTGCTGCTGCTGCTGCTACAACAACACAACAACAACAACAACAACAACAACAACAACAACAACAACAACAACAACAACAACTACAACAACAACACCACTACAACCACCACCACCACACACCACTGCTGCTGCCTGCTGCTGCTGCTGCTGCCACCACCAACACTGCCACTGCACTACTACTACTGCTGCTACCACCACCACCACCACCACCTGCTACACTACTACCACTACTACTAATAATAATAATAATAATAATAATAATAATAATAATAATAATAATAATAATAATAATAATAATGATAATAATAATACTGCCTTTGCTGCTGTTGTTTCTACCACTACTACTACTAACTAATAATAATAATAATAATAATAATAATAATATTATTATTACCACTACTACTACTATTGCTATTACTGTTACTGCTGCTACTGCTACTGCTGCTGCTACTACCACTACTACTACTATTACTACTATTATTATTACTACTACTACTACTACTACTACTACTACTACTACTACTACTACTACTACTACTACTACTACCACTACTACTACTAGACCTGCTACTACTATTGCTATTACTACTATTACTATAACTGATAATACGACTTAATGACTGACTGCGTACGAAGACGAAAAGTTATGTCAGAGCCGCCCGGCCAGCTCTGCATGGCAATCTACTGGACAAGCACCCCGGCGGCCCTGGCAGTATACGGGTTAAGCTTTCGCCCGTTAGTGACGCAGGCAATCTTATTTATAGTGGCACCCATATTAAGGCCCAGATCACCACCCAAGCGCATCTTTGGTGTAACCACTGAGAACCTGGGTATCATGGTGAGATGTAGGCAACTTTAAACCACTTGACAAATGGCATAGCTTCAAAGTAGTATGTGATGGGATTCGAACCTACGTATGGACGTCTGCCCGATCCCACGCTCGCCACCTTATCCACTACGCCACCGCTTTCTGGAGCACAACAACAATAAGATAAAAATAAAAATAAAACATAAACGAATAAGGAAAAAAACATCCATTTCTTAAACTTCGTGCTAAATCCCACCACACAAAACTCATCCAAACAGCTTAAGGCGAGGAGCATCACTATGGAATACATAACCAAACGCTCATTAACTTCCTACTCATACACAGACTGATGCTCTTTTCTCCTCCTCGACTCCTCCTAATGTTATTTGTTACGTCCATTATCGAGGGATTGGTATGTTATTTCGTATAGACCACAAGTGCAGGTTAAAAAGTGCATTGATTTTTATATTTCACTAGTAAGAGAGAGAGAGAGAGAGAGAGAGAGAGAGAGAGAGAGAGAGAGAGAGAGAGAGAGAGAGAGAGAGAGAGAGAGAGAGAGAGAGAGAGAGAGAGAGAGAGAGAGAGAGAGAGAGAGAGAGAGAATAATGAATAACAAAGTTTTAGAGTTTTAACACATCTTTTTCTAAAAGTGAGAGAGAGAGAGAGAGAGAGAGAGAGAGAGAGAGAGAGAGAGAGAGAGAGAGAGAGAGAGAGAGAGAGAGAGAGAGAGAGAGAGAGAGAGAGAGAGAGAGAGAGAGAGAGAGAGAGAGAGAGAGAGAGAGAGAGAGAGAGAGAGAGAGAGAGAGAGAGAGAGAGAGAGAGAGAGAGAGAGAGAGAGAGAGAGAGAGAGAGAGAGAGAGAGAGAGAGAGAGAGAGAGAGAGAGAGAGAGAGAGAGAGAGAGAGAGAGACAGACAGACAGACAGACAGACAGACAGACAGACACAGACAGACAGACAGACAGACAGACAGACAGACAGACAGACAGACAGACAGACAGAGAGAGAGAGAGAGAGAGAGAGAGAGAGAGAGAGAGAGAGAGAGAGAGAGAGAGAGAGAGAGAGAGAGAGAGAGAGAGAGAGAGAGAGAGAGAGAGAGAGAGAGACAGACAGACAGACAGACAGACAGACAGACAGACAGACAGACAGACAGACAGACAGACAGACAGACAGACAGACAGACAGAGACAGAGAGAGAGAGAGAGAGAGAGAGAGAGAGAGAGAGAGAGAGAGAGAGAGAGAGAGAGAGAGAGAGACAGACAGAGACAGACAGACAGACAGACAGACAGACAGACAGACAGACAGACAGACAGACAGACAGACAGACAGACAGACAGAGAGAGAGAGAGAGAGAGAGAGAGAGAGAGAGAGAGAGAGAGAGAGAGAGAGAGAGAGAGAGAGAGAGAGAGAGAGAGAGAGAGAGAGAGAGAGAGAGAGAATGATGAATAACAAACTTTTAAACTTTTAACACATCTTGTTTCTAAAAGTGACTGTAGTGGACCCAAATTCAGAGAGAGAGAGAGAGAGAGAGAGAGAGAGAGAGAGAGAGAGAGAGAGAGAGAGAGAGAGAGAGAGAGAGAGAGAGAGAGATTTGACCTTTTTCCGTATTTCTCTCCGTGGGAAGCAAAAAGGGTAACTCGTAGCTAATTACTTACATAATCGCTTCACCGTCCCTCCTTGTCACCACGTCACCTCGTCATTGCTCCCTTCCACAGTGCACCGCCGCCTTGCTCCTCACTCACTGTCATAACACAAAACACTAACGCACTAACTCCTTTTACCACTGTGGACTTCCCTAATGAACATTCTGCAGACTGTGATAGACGGTTTGCATGGACTTATAGAGAAACAAAGGGAGAGTAAGAGGCTTGTTTTGTCTTTCCTAGGTCTGCAACATGATTCAACAATGTGGTATTAAAGTGTCTTGTATTGTTAATCTTCTGGGTGTTCTGCAGCATGTTATTTCTTCTCCTTCCTCAGTCGTTTCCATTATAAGCATGTCTTCTTTCACAGCACCCATAAACCAAGTCCTTCCGTTTTCCTTGTGTGTGGTTCATCCTTCTTCCAGCATCAAGAATAATAAGGAAATATTGTCTGGCATATATATATTTTTTTTTATATTATGACCTATAGCGCCTGTAGGTATATTTGAACAGTATATGTGGGAAGCGCTGTTAATCTTCAGCCCATTTGTGGCGCAGGCAATTTCAACTATAGTGGTACCCATATTAGGGCCGATATCACCACCCAAGCGTACCTTTGATGTAACCACCTAGAACCTGGGTATCTTGGAGACATGTAGGTAACTTCAACCACTCGACAAATGGCATAGCTTCAAATTGGTACGTAGTGGGATTTGAACCTACGCGTGGAAGTCTGCCCGATCCCACGCTCACCACATTATCCACTACGCCACCGCCTCCCTGACATGATAGATAGACTGTTGCTCTCGTGTCATTAAACTGTCTGTTACACGAGTATTAGTATTAGGTTCTATTATATTACATATGTCCATTATAAACAGGTCTTCTTTCACTGTACGAATAAACCGAGTCTCTCCGTGTGAGGTTGATCCTTTCGTGTGTGGTTCATCCTTCTTCCAGCATCAGGAATAAAAGGGAAATATTGTTTGGCATATGAAAGACTGACATGATAGACTGTTTCTCCCGTATCAATAAACTGTCTGTTGAATATTAGTATTAGATTAAAACATATACTAGAAGAGTAAATAGTAAAGGTGAAACACTGTAACTTAAAGAGGAGAGTAACGACATGCTTACTTTTGTACTTTATTGGAAATCCACTTACTTTATTTTAAGGGACATTCAGCAAACTATTATTATCTTTATTATTATTATTATTATTATTATTATTATTATTATTATTATTATTATTATTACCATCATCATCATAAAGTCTGTATATCGACAAAATTCGTATCCTTTTAATGTAGAAAATAAGCAAGTCTAGGAAAAGAAGATCAAAAGACACACGCAGTTTTCTTTCTCAGCTAAACAATGAACATCAATAACGTACAAACATCACAACTACACAAACAAACAGAGCAGTTCCATGTTCCCCTCACGGTCACACCCTCCTGATTTTTTCTTGTGATGGTGCAGTGTTCTTCCCCTCATCGCTTCACCCTTTCACCCCTTCACCCTTTCAATCTTTCCCTTCGTGTTCCCTTCCTTCCATACTTACCCTGCGTACACACACATACACACATAGACTTTGCAATATTTCCCCTTACTTTTTCCCTTTCCTTGTTCATATTTTCACTTGTCAATCCCCTCACACATTCCTTCACCCCTTCCATCCTTCCTTTCGTGTTGCCTTTCTTCCATACTTACACACACATACACACAGACATATCCTTTCCTTCACTTCTCCTTAATTTTTTTCCTTTCCTTGTTCACATTTTCACTTGTCTTTCCCCTCAAACATCTCTTCACCCCTTCGATCCTTCCCTTCGTGTTCCCTTCCTTCCATACTTACCCTACACACACACACATACACATATACACTTTCCAATACTTTCCCTTATCTTATATTTTTTCTTGTTCACACTTTCCTTCTCCTCTTTCCCCTTACCCCTTCATCCCTTCAATTTTTCCCTTCGTGTTCCTTTCCTTCCATACTTACCTTACACACACACACACACACACACACACACACACACACACACACTTTCTTTCACTTCCTCTCATTTTTTCCCTTTCCTTGTTCACAATTTCTCTTCACCTCTTTCCCCTCACACCTTCCTAATACTTCCTCTCGTTCCTCTTTTTCCCCTCATCTCTTCCCCTCATTTTACCTGCTCAGTCTTGTACATCCACATCTTCCCTTCATCTTTTCCCATCATCATTTCCCCTCACAACCTTTTTCCCGTTACGGCTTCCCCTCAATCTTTCCCTCACAACGCTCACCATCACCTCACCCTGTCATGCCTTCTCTTCGTCACAACCTCTACCGTCACCACCTCCCCTAACTGCCTCTTCTTCCACTCCCTCCCCTCACTCCTCCCCTCACAACCTTTACCGTCACTTGCTCCCATCCTTCCCTCCCTCCCTGCCAACCTATTGACTCCTGCCGCCCCTCGCCTCTCACTCACTCATTACGTCCACTCCCCGCGCTTGTGGGAAGGGGGAAGGAGGAGGAGGAGGAGGAGGAGGAGGAGGAGGAGGAGGAGGAGGAGGAGGAGGAGGAGGAGGGTCAGGGAGGGGAAGAACAGGTTCTAATAAAAAGAAAAATGGAGGGAATACATTTTTTTCTTTTTTTTTTTTTTTTTTTTTTGCTTCTCGTCTGTTTTTTTTTTTTTTTTTCCAAGCTGCTCGTGGACGGCTGACTTTTGGCCGCTGATGTGGATATATCGTGTCGCGGTAAAGGATTTAGCGGCGCAAAGTTTAATGCTCTCTCTCTCTCTCTCTCTCTCTCTCTCTCTCTCTCTCTCTCTCTCTCTCTCTCTCTCTCGAGTTCCCGTTGGTTCCCTGCACTCACTTTTACAAACAAGACGATGTGTTTGTGGTTTAGTTTGCTTTAAAAAAATTGGTGCAAGGTTTGGTTTTGCATTACTCTCTCTCTCTCTCTCTCTCTCTCTCTCTCTCTCTCTCTCTCTCTCTCTCTCAGCAACAACTAAACAAAGATATATTCTGCTATGTTCCTTTAACGTGTGTGTGTGTGTGTGTGTGTGTGTGTGTGTGTGTGTGTGTGTGTGTGTGTGTGTGTGTGTGTGTGTGTGTGTGTGTGTGTGTGTGTGTGTGTGTGTGTCTGTCCATACGTGTACAACAGCAATAAACAATACACATTTAAGGGTCATTATAATGTTTTACAATGAAACTTAAGCACCTTTATTAGCAACGACATGCTAGGGAGGGTATAATTGGTGGTTATGTGGTGTTGATGTGGTGTACTGGGATTGTGGTGGTGGTAGTGGGAGTGGTGGTGATGGTGATGGTGGTGATGGTGGTGGTGGTGGTGGTGGTGGTGGTGGTGGTGGTGTGAAGTTAGTGGTGCAATAACGGCAAACTGATCACATAATTTTCACAGAGCAGATTCAGTGTGTGTGTGTGTGTGTGTGTGTGTGTGTGTGTGTGTGTGTGTGTGTGTGTGTGTGTGTGTGTGTGTGTGTGTGTGTGTGTGTGTGTTTGGGTGCGTGACAGTTTAATGTGGTGAGACATGGATGATGTTGCTTTTCTCTTTACGAGTCCGAAGTGTGGCGCTGGTGTGGCCAAGGCAGCATAACATAACATAACAACAACATAATGGAGACTGTGAAGTTGACAGTGAGGTGTGACTAAGAGTTCAGCTATAAGGCGAAGATTCAACACGAGAGAAGTTCTAATCGCTGACATCATTATTTCATCATTTATTTCTATCTAAGAAAATTCTGGCTAAGTGCAACAAAAGTCTGAAAGAAAGGCCATTCAAGGTGCCAGTTCCCAAAGCGTAGTTAAAAAGAATAATCTAATGTTATGAAAAATATGTATAGTTTCTTAAAATATTTATCTTGGGAGAGTTCGTTAAAGGTTTGGGGAAATACAGAGATAGGCAGGGAGTTGCAGTATGTATGGGAAAAAGACCTGTTAAGGGATTCCATAAAATTCCACGAAAGGTGATAGAGACGGATGAGGCGTTATGAGTGAGGGAATTTTAACATATACGAAGCAGCGGTATAGCAATCGTCTGTGTACAAATGTAGATGCGTGGGAAGCAAACGAAACGAAAAGTGGCCACAAAAATAACAGAAAATCGAGGCTGGATAGTGGAAGAGAGGCAAGGCTGGTGTGGCCCATGCGACGAAGACAACAACAGCAGTAGCAAGGCTGCGTGTCGGGAGCGAGGAAAGAAAAGGATGTGGAGGAAGTATAGCGGTCGGGTGATGGTTGGGACGCCCACGTCCTGTGTTCTCGCTCTAAAGTGGAGGCGCTGATGGCAGCCTGAAATATTTAAGTCCGGCGAGGGTGGTGAAGGTGTGGCGGCCGCCATCACCACCTTCCTGCAGGTAATGGAGGCTAATGGACCGCCCTGGGACTCCCGCCGCTCCATAAGTTCCCCAGTGGCCCTGGTCCTTCCTACAGACCCCCAGGAGTCTCGCCGCGGGAAGCCTGGACCTGATCACCGCCCTTCCTTCTCCCGGCGCT
>NC_059298.1:27083587-27101087 GCF_017591435.1 Portunus trituberculatus | reverse complement strand
GAGGAGGAGGAGGAGGAGGAGGAGGAGGAGGAGGAGGAGGAGGAGGAAGAGGAGGAGGAGGAGGAGGAGGAGGAGGAGGAGGAGGAGAAGAAGAAGAGGAGGAGGAGGAGGAGGAGGAGGAGGAGGAGGAGGAGGAGGAGGAGGACGAAGACGAGGAGAAGAGGAGGAGGAGGAGGAGGAGGAGGAGGAGGAGGAGGAGGAGGAGGAGGAGGAGGAGAGGAGGAGGAAGAAGAAGAAGAAGAAGAAGAAGAAGAAGAAGAAGAAGAAGAAGAAGAAGAAGAGGAGTAGGAGGAGGAGATGGAGGAGATGGAGGAGGAAGAGGAAGAGGAAGAAGAAGAAGAAGAAGAAGAAGAAGAAGAAGAAGAGGAGGAGGAGGAGGAGGAGGAGGTGGACGATAAGGATAGGATGGGGGATGAACAGGACCACTACTGGGACACATTTTTACTATGAGTTTTGGGTATGATTAGACGATTTTATACACATTACCTAGTGTCCATGGAGATCAGATGATTAATGGCCAGAGTCTTCACTATTTCAATCACCACATGAGTCTCTTAAGATGTATGAAATCGCCAAATAGTAAGCAGAATGAATATAGAAACGCGTCCTGGTACTGAAGGGGTTAAGATGCAGAGACTTCAAGAAAGGGCTTTGCACATCACAGGACAAGACACTAAGCGGTACAAAAAGAAGCAACACAAACCACCAACCTGAACACGATGACAGGCAACGTCTTCAGTGAGGGACAATAAAGTAGCAGAAACAACACAGGGTTACAAATACACGACTCCTCTCAAGCGCCGACTGAGAGAGAGAGAGAGAGAAAGTGGGGGGAGTGAGAGGAAGGAAGTACTATGAGTGTCATCTAGCGGGGAAAAGTGAAAAGTTACACAAGATTCTCTAACATCTTTATTACGATAGTCTGTCTAATGTAAAATGGCTTCTGGATTCAAAACACTGTAGCTTATTGATAGCGTAATTGATTTCATGTGAATAATACTTGTTTTCTGTTGACCAACGCTCTTATAGCAAGGACAGCTCACGGTTTTCCTCAAGATCTGACAACCACGCATTCCCTGGGACACCATTCAAAGCGAGACCCGGGAGCCACTTTAGAGTAGACAGACTATAACAACATTTACAACAGCATGTTTTTAAAAGGAATATTTCTTACTCTTTCCTATTCGAAAGCAATCCACACTCTGAATATGGAAAAGAAATTAATGGGAACAATATTTCACTACGTGGCGAGAGAAAGGACGTTGCCAGATATAAGAGAATTCAATAACTAATCACGTGTTCTTTGATTTGTCTGACGAAGCATAACCAAAAGAGAAGGAAATAAACACGAACGCTGCAAACTAAGTCATATGTGGTTTGTCTAATGACTGGGCCTCGGAAAACACATGATGGCATACACATAATGAGCAGCAAACGTAACAAGAGCATGCCAGACTCTAGCCAACGCCTGCTTAAGATGAACGGTTTACACACTTGGTTACACTTCACACTAATAAACTAAATAGACTCCTTAACCCCATGTAGTACCGGAGCGCATTTTTACTATGAGTTTTGAGTAAGTTCACACGATTTTATTTACATTAGGAAGGGTCTATGGAGGTCAGAAGAGTAATGGCCAGAGTTTTCACTATTTTAATCCCCACATAAGTTTCTGAAGCTCTGTAAAATCACTAAATAGTAAGCAGAATAGATATTAAAACGTGTCATGGTACTGAAGGGGTAAAACAAGATATATACTTGTGCTTTGTTCATGCATTCTTCTCCCTATCAAAGCTGTCGTGATGTATAGAGATAGAAATAGGGGGTTGTAGAAATGGAGGGATAATGCTGCATCATCGAGTCTCAAGGCCACGAGTGTTTCAGTCAAAGATTCGAGACAGTTCGAGCCGCGCGGATTGACGTCTATGTGTGTGTGTGTGTGTGTGTGTGTGTGTGTGTGTCGCACATACACAGAAAACTGACACAGAGAAAAAATAAATTCGGAGAAAATAAAAAGTTCCTTAATCGTGTTTCTGCTCCAATCTAGCAACACTATCAATCGAAAAACATCCCTCACATCACACGCAATGACAGAAGAACACTCATAACAATACCTCAATTCGGTGCTATAGTCATCTAAAGAAAAGTTTGAGACAGAGACCATTGAAGAGTTGCCATTGGAACGCACAAAATAAAACACGGTCAGAGAAGGAAATACCACAAATAAACAGTCAGAAATAGAGTGCACACGTAATGGAAGAAGGACACTCATAACATTACCTCAGTTCAATACTATCATCATTTAAGGAAAAGTTTGAGGCAGAGACCAATGAAAAGCTGTCATTGCAACACACAAAAGAAAACACAGACAGAGAAGGGAATACCACAAATAAACAGGCAGAAATAGAGTAAAACATTAATAATTCAATACGTAATACACTTAACGAAATCGTAATTTAGGAGAGCATTTCAGACTTAACAGGAGGCCGAGAGATGTGTACAACCAGAAAATTAGACAAGAAGGAAAGAATTTAAATAGAAAACGTAGAATCGCTCTAGGTATGGGAGGAGGAGAAGAGGGACGGGAGCAGCGGGAGGTGGGGCGTGAGTGATGGCCAGCCAGAGAGGACACGACGGCATCTCCTACTCGATAGCTCATCATTAGTTACCATCAGCAGCGGCGGCCTTGATTTAGATATTCCCTGGAGTGTAAACAACGGCAGTGCTAAGGGATGGCAGTAAAATACGAGCAGCAGGAATGATTTAGCAACCACGCCACGCATCACTTATTCACTCCTTCCCGTCCCCCTCTCTCCTCCGCCCGCTGAGTTTTAAGACGAGGCCACTGTACACTGTTCCTCTGCGCTACCTGTGTATAAATTGCTGGTTTCTTATCGAGTCTATACAGATTAGGACAACATTTTTAACAGCTTCTACGCCGCGGCAAAGGACACTAGATGAAATGACGTGGATTTCTAGTGTGTTTTTTTTTTTTTATGGTTCTAGTGACAAGTTGACAAGATATTATTTAAAGCTCTCAGGTGTGAAGTTTTGACTCCTTTGAACAGGAAATCACGTACGACTCAGTGATAAGAGAAAAGAGATCAGTTAACGGAAAAGAAAGATGAAGAGGAGGATATAAAAGAAATATAAACATGAAGAGAGCATTAAATATAAAGAGAAAGGGGATGGAAAAAGCCGGACGAAGAGGTGGAATAGAAAGAAAATGAGCAAGAAAAATACAAAATAAATAAAGAACAAGAACAAGTAAGAGGAAAAAATCTGAGAGTACTCACTAGCAGCGGCTGTGACGATGGTGGTGGTGGTGGTGGTGGCGGCAGTAGCAGCTGAGCACCGCCGTCACGGTGGCGCCAGCGGGCGAGGCATCATCTTCGGAATTACGGTAATGCATATCTCTTGTTCTGGGTGATTCAGAATGCCGCCACCTCGCCGCGCCGCACCGCACCGCACCGCCACGCCTTCCCTATCTATTTATGGACCAAATTCTTAAACACTTTTGCGCCGCATCAAGACTACATTCATAAGGATATCTTACGGTTCAAGTGACAGATAAACCAGATTTTTTGCATTTATAACAGTGGGGAAAACACTTTTAAGAATAGGTTAATCATCTGTGACTTTTCAAAATAGTCTTGGTGAGAAAGCAAAGCGTTTCAGAAAATTTGCTTATACTAACAAAGCTGATTTCTATACTAAATGAACTGAGAATCGATGCCTCTTGGGAATCACGCATAAGCAGTCAAAATGAGACACCACCACCACCACCACCACCGCCACCGCTATACTGCTACTATCGCCACAGCTCTACAGTCACTCTGAGGAACACGAGGATGGACATTTAAGAGGCCATCACTTGGTTGGGCTGGCGTGTCTGCATTTCATGAACAGTCTGTTACTTCTGCCAAAAGAGCACATTCTCAAACGCTGCAGTGTCTTTCTTCCACTGCATACTTTAGGGTCTAGAGGAAGTCACTGTGATTTTCAAGGATATTTGCGTGACCCTAGTAATAGTTTAAATGGCTCTAGTGAAAAATGTTGAATTTTTGAATATTTTTGTCAGTAGTTTAACCCCTTTAGTACCAAGACGCGTTTCCATATTCATTCTGATTATTATTTGGTGATTTATACAACTTCAGAAACTTATGTGGGGATTGAAATAGTGAAGACTTTGGCCATCAATCTTCTGACCACCATAGACCCTTCCTAATGTCAATACAATCGTCTAATCATACCCAAAAGTCATGGTAAAAATATGTCCCAGTACTGAAGCTCTAGCGAAAGTTACTGTGGCTTTTCCATTGTCCAAGTGATAGTTTGATAGGCTCTAAAGGGTGCTTTGATATATGATTAATTTAAAAGGATCTTTCGAAAGTAACTGCATTTATTATGAGTTTTCTATCACTTTATTGACACTGACAGGGTATAGTAGATGTTAATGTGATTCTCAAGGGTGTTTTCATGATTCTAGTGATTCCTTAACAGGCTCCAGTAAAAGTCATTGTGAGTTTCCAGGATATTTTCAAGACTAGTTTAACCTTCTCTAATGGAGGTTACTCAGATTGTAATGCAGTGTAACACATAAGTTCAGTGATGGTTTAGTTTGTATTCTCCATCACTTATGAAAAAGAAAATACAATAAATAAATAAAGAGAGCTTTACAAATCATCTCCGTTGTTTTAGGAAGTACAGCAGAATAAGGGAACCAGACACACACTTAAATTAATGAGGCGTGTCTGCAAACATTGACACACACACACACACACACACACACACACACACACACACACACACACACACACACACACACAAACAAACAAGAGGAGCGTTCATTACCATCAATACAACACCCACCAGTCACCTTGCCTACATAGAGATGAATTAATAGTTTAGCTTCGCGGCTCATATATTCAGTTCAGTCTCTTCTTCTCCTCCTTTTCCTTCTCCTCTTCCTCCTCCTCTTTCTCTTCTTTCCTCCCTTAGCCTTTCTGTACTGTATACCACTAACATTTTCATATTTTTCCTTTCATTCCATCATCCTTCTTTTATTTTCCTTCTTCTTTTCTTCCTATTCATGTCATCACCTTTTCTTCCCATTGTTTACGCTATCATTATCATATCCTTCTCTCTCTTCCTCTTCCTCTTCTTTCCTCTACTATTATTTTCCTTTATTTTGCTTCTCATCTTCTCCTTCCTTCCTGTTTATCATTACCTTCATTATCATTTTCGCCTTCTTTATTCTCATTCTCTGCCTTTTCTTCCTATTCTCATTTTCATTTTCTCTCTTCTTCCTCCTTTTCCTCTTCCTCTTCCTCCTCCTCCTCCTCCTCCTCCTCCTCCTCCTCCTCCTCCTCCTCTTGCTGCTGCTGCCGGGTGTGTGCGGGCAAGGCCACACAAGCGAATCTTTTCATCGAGGTCACTCAGTGTGAAATTAATCTTTATTGTGTGATGTGCGAGGTGGTGTGGCGCTACTGTCATCACCACCACCACCATCACCACCGCCACCGCTATACTGCTACTATCGCCACAGCTCTACAGTCATCACCAGTATCTTCACCATCACTGTTACCGGTACTATCATTACTACTACTATTACTATTGCATCTAACATCACCATTACGGCTGTTAATATCAATATCATCATCACCACAATCACTAACACCACCTACATTACTGCTACTATGAATATCACCACAATCATCACCGCTGTAGTTGTTTCGTGCCACTGTTTTCATAATTCTAACATCATTGTATCTTTACCACCTTTTGTGTGTGTGTGTGTGTGTGTGTGTGTGTGTGTGTGTGTGTGTGTGTTGCTGATTATCGGCACCAAAAGTCTATCGATTCTCGCTAGTAACGTAGAAAGAAAAATCCAACACACACACACACACACACACACACACACACACACACACACACACACACGGCTGTAAAGCAAAACGAATAACGAAATTGTTATAAGGTTTCCACATAAAAATAAAACTTAATTCTCTAAAGTTCTAAAAGCAAAAGAATAATATCGTCAAAAATAATATAAAAAAAAAATGGATGACATGAAGCAGTATACATCTCACAAAGTCCATAATCCAATTTTCTTCATCATGTCTGGTTTATCACATCTCTCTTCTACATAACAAAGACGAGGGAGTGAGTGTATTGTGGCCACGAAAAGGTTTCAAATTCATGGCATCACCGAAAATTCCAGAGTTAAATTTTTCTCTACATATCAAATCTGGTATTTTATGACTTGCCTTCGTATTCCTCAACGTTCCTCCGTCTTAATTTCGACAACTTTTCTATAGACTGTAGTAGAAGTAAGTGAGAATCTTCAGTAGCATTCTCAAGACAATAGCGACAGTTTAAAGGGAATTCCACACCGTCAATAAGCTAAGACACCGATGGAAACCCGACTAGCCATCCCTGTAACCTCTGAAAATAATCGTAGTGAAGGAAAAAATAGCTTTAAAGACTTAATTCTCACTCTTTGCAGGGATAGAAAAAAATGCTTCAGAGACGTGTAAAACAAAGACAGACAGACAGACAGACAGACAGACAGACAGACAGACAGACAGGTCATTACAAACTATAATGAAATCTATAAATCACATGGAGAAAGAGGAGGAGGAGGAGGAGGAGGAGAAAGAGTAAGAGAAGAAGAAGAAGAAGAAGAAGAAGAAGAAGAAGAAGAAGAAGAAGAAGAAGAAGAAGAAGAAGAAGAAGAAAAAAAAGAAAGAAAAGGAGGAGGAGGAGGAGGAAAGGAGAAGGAAAATGGAAGAAGAGAACAAACAGAAAGAGATGACGAAGGAAGATGAAAGGATGAAATAAAAAGAAAGAAAAAAAGAAGGAAAAAGAAAACAAAAAAGAAGACAACTGAACGAGTAAAAAGAAAAAAAGAGGAAGAGAAAGAATAATAAGAGCGAGAAGAAGAAGAAGAAGAAGAAAAGGAAGAAGAAGAGGAAGAGGAGGAGGAGAAAGACAGGAAAACGGGATTGTATCAGTGATTGGATCATAATCATCCTCATCACAGAATTCACGGGTAATTAGGCAGTTCGCTCTCACAGCTCTCCCTCTCCCGGCCCTCCTTTCCCAGTCCTCCTCCTCCGCCTCTCCCTTCTCTCCGACAATACACTCATTTAACCTCGCTCCACAAAGCCTGCGCCGCCCCGCCAGAGAAAAGGCCTCGACTTACTAAGCAATGCAGCGAGATGAGCCTTCGGGTACTGCGAGGCAAGGAGGTAGTAGTGGTAGTGGTGGTGGTGGTAGTGGTGGTGGTGAGCGTGCGAGGCTGATGAGAGAAGGAAGGCTGCGGTTGGAACAGTGTAATGGAAATCAAGTATAAGTGAGGATTAAGAGAATAGGTAGAAAAATTTGATGAAAGATAAAGACATGAAGAATGATCTGGGTGAGTATTGCAGAATGTAATCATGTAAAAGGATGTATAGAAATGTGAGGATATGAAAATAAGTGCTGATGGGACAGTGTAATGGAAATCAAGTATAGATGAGGATTAAGGGAAGTGGTTAAGAATAGGTAGAAAATTTGAAGAAAGATATAGACATGAAGAATAATTTTGGTGTGTACTAGATAACTTAATCATGTATAAGGATGAAGAAATGAGAGGATATGAAAAGGAGTGTGTGTGTGTGTGTGTGTGTGTGTGTGTGTGTGTGTGTGTGTGTGTGTGTGTGTGTGTGTGTGTGTGTGTGTGTGTGTGTGTGTGTGTGTGTGTGTGTGAGCTAGAGAAAGAAATCAAAAGTTAGGGAGATAGAGATAGAGAAGATAGTTAGGAGAAGAGAAATATTTTGGACAGGCATAAAAAGGAAGCTGTAAACTAGAAGCAGAAGGTATCGCTACTACGGAACAAAATTACGGGAGACAATGATGCATAAGGGAGAAAAAAAGTAATAGACAGCAGAAAAAAACAACAGTGTGACAGAGAGAAAGAAAGAAGAAAAGACGGCAGTGATTGTAAGTAAGAGAACTCAGAAAGAGATGTATAAGACAGATTTAGATGAAGGAATTATTTCGAAGGAAGATGATTTAAGAAAGACAGAAAGGAGAATAAGAATGTTTTGGCAAAAGGAAATAGGGAAAACCAGCAAATAGAGAGGAAATGGAGAAAAAAATAAGGAAGGCCCCGAATAATTTTGAAAGAGGAGAGCAAAGAACGAATAGAACGAAAAGAACAGAATGGAAGAGGCAAAAAAAGAGAGTAAGAGAGTTAGAGCCAGGAAAGCATGCAAAAGATAAGAATAAAGAAATTAAAAAGGAGAAAGGAACGCAGATAATTTAGAAAGAGGAGACCAAAGAACGAATAAAACAAGAAGGAAAAGAATAGAAAAAGTCAAGAAAAGAGAGTAAGAATGTTAGAGCCAGGAAAGGAAACAGAAGAGACAGGAAGAAAGAGGTTAAAAGGAGAAAGGAGTAAGGAAGACGCAGAGAATTTAGGAAGAGGAGTGTATAGAACGAATAGAACGAGAAGGAACAGACTGGAAGAGGTCAAGAAAAGAGAGTAAGAGTGTTAGTGCCAGGAAAGGATGCAAAAGAGACAGGAAGAAAGAGGTTAAAAGGAGAAAGGAATAAGGAAGGACGCAGAGAATTTCGGAAGAGTGCAAAGAACGAATAGAACGAGAAACAAGATAGAAGAAATCAAGAAAAAGAGAATAAGAGAAGTAGAGGCAGGAAAGAGGTTAACGAAAGCAGAGAGAATAAAAGTAAGATAGAGAGTCATCAGAGAGAGAGAGAGAGAGAGAGAGAGAGAGAGAGAGCAGAGAAGCAGAGGGAGAGAAGCAGTTTTCCTAAGGGCACGGAGCGAGTATACACTGACGTCAGGAGAGGAGTAATGAAGTTAACGTCCACCTCTCTGTCCTTGATGTGCGGTGACGTGTGCTGTCCTTCCCGTCCTTACCGACCTCACCGCAGTCACAATAAGCGCCTATACAATACCTGGCGTGCTGAACCTCCCTTCCCACCACCCTCCCCTTTCATTCTCAAACCTCCGCAGTTTTTAATCCCTTCGATACCATGACGCGCTTTCATATTCATTCTGGTTACTATTTGGTGATTCTATACAGCTTCAGAAACTTATGTGGGGGATTAGAATAGTGAAGACTGCGGCCATTAATCTTCTGACCTCAATAGATCCTTCTTAATGTCAATAAATTCGTCTAACCACACCAAAAACTCAGGTAAAAATGTGTCTCAGTACTGAAGGAGTTAAGCATGTCATTGACCGCGCATACGTGAGTGGTACATAATGAGTCGCAGTGGGAGTTTCAAGGAGTATTTCAGCTCATCTTTGGAGAGTGTGTGTGGGAGAGTGGTACGAGTAAGGAAGTTATTATAGGAGGTTAACGTGGGAGGTTTTCTTAGGAGGGCAGTGTTGGAGGTTAGCGTAGGAGATTAGCATGGAGGGGTAGTGCTTGAGGCTGGCACGAGAAGTTGGAGTAGATTAGCATTAACCCCTTCAATACTGAGACACTATTTAACCTTAATTTTTGCGTATGATTAGACGATTTTATTTGAATTAGGAAGGGTGTATGGAGGTTAGAAGATTAATGACCAGAGTCCTCACTATCTTAATCCACACAAAAGTTTCTGGAGCTGTGTAAAATCGCCAAAATAATAATCAAAATGAATATGAAAACGCGTCATGGTACTGATGAGATTAAAATGAAAGATTAAAATTATGTAGGAGCGTCGAAATGAAAAGTTAGATTAGCTTAGTTTATGTATGGTGTAAGTTAGGTTAGGTTACGTTAAGTGTATGCTAGGTGAGATTGCACTGGGTTAGGTTACTCTAGCATGGAAGATTAGCATAAGAGAGTAGGTAAGGTAATGTATGGAAGATTGGTATAAAAGTTTAGGTGAGATTAGGCTGGCTAAGGTTACTCTAGCATGGAAGATTAGCATACAAGATTAAGTAAGGTATGGCATGGAAAATTAGTATAAAAGATTAGGTATGGTAAGGTTAGATTGGATTGGGATAAGTTACTCTAAGTTAAGTTAGATTGAAGTGTGGTTAGGATAACTTAGCATGAGTGACTAGACAGCATCAAGTGTCTGTATTTCCATCTTCCTATAGGACTTGACTTCATTTAAGAGGGAGGTTTCAAGACATTTATCCCTGTCTTTTGGCTAACTCTCTCGAATCTGTAAGGGAACCAATGACTGAGTGAGCCTTTATTTATTTTTTCTTGCCCTTGTCCAGTTTTCCCTTCTAACAAAAAGAGAGAGATTGAAACGGTCGAGGGAAGTATAAGAGGTGAACATGGAAGTATACCGTGGAGAGAAAGCATCCAACTGAAGAAACAAACATACAACTAGCCTTTATTAAACGCATTCACACCAACGAGGAAACTACCTTTACTAAACAAGCGACTTCCCTCTCTCTCTCTCTCTCTCTCTCTCTCTCTCTCTCTCTCTCTCTGCTTCAACGCTTCTCTCAGTCCCCCAAGCCTCCTCCGTCCGCCCTCCTCAACCTTCTGACACACCTCCCTTGTATCCTCCCTCCCCAAGCCTCGGTCCTTCCGCCACGCCCTTTCTACTCCGAACGCTCTGGGCGGGAAGGATGAGCGGCTGTTTGTTGACATTATTTTAGTTTATGTTAATATGCCAGAGAGAGAGAGAGAGAGAGAGAGGTGTTGGCTAAGGAGAATTAAGTAGTAAAATGGAATGAATTGGAGAGTAAAAACAGCCATACAAAAAGGGAAGGAATAGTGACAAAGTGTGAGAAGAGCAAGGAAAATTTACACAAGATGAACGTTGATAAGGAAGCAGCTGTGGTGTGTGTGTGTGTGTGTGTGTGTGTGTGTGTGTGTGTGTGTGTGTGTGTGTGTGTGTGTGTGTGTGTGCGTACGTGTGTGTGTGTGTTGCTATGCTGTCACATGCATGAAAATATATTAATACAACGAAAGAATTCACTGTAAATTTCCCATCACATTATCATCACCATCGTCATCATTATTATCATCCTCGTTATCATCACCATTATTTAGCGTCTCTTATTTTTCTTATCTTTTTTTTTATCATCACCATTATCATTAGTCTTTGTCACCTCCTCTTACATCTCGCACCCGATCGTCTATTAAAGGCTGAAAATATAGATAGAACTAATAATTCCATCTTTTTCTGTCAACTTCTAAATATATTTCACCTTCTCTCACGACCTTACTTCAATTAATACCTCCTCGTCTTATATATATTACCTGATCGTCTATTAAAGGCTGAAAAGATAAATGAAACTAGTAATTCTATCCCTTTCAGTCAACTTTACATATCTTACCTTCGCCCGTATTCAGAAACGTTTTGCTGTCTTACCACGATTATTTTCCAAGACCACAGAGATGACTAGAGGGGTTTTCATGAGTGTTTCTCCCGTTAATAAAGTAGAAATCTTGTCACTCTGCCTCTAGAACCGTAAAATCATCTTCAGAAACGCTCTTCTCTCTCACCACGACTATTTTCCAAGGCCACAGAAATGACTAGCTGGGTTTTCACGAGTGTTTCTAGCGTTGATAAAGTAGAAATCTTGTCACTCCGCCTCTAGAACCATAAAAACACCTTAAAAAATCCGTGTGAATTTAGATCAAGCCTTTTGAGAATAGTGGAGGTGAAGTGCGGAAGAGTTTGAGAATACGAGCCGCTCTCTCACGACCCTTCTTCAATTAATAACCAAATGGGAATTAAGGAATAAGAAACACAACACTGAATCCACCCACCTCCTTCCTCCTTATATAATAATACCCCTTTTGCATTTTCTGGCGATCTAAAACACACCCACTAATTCGCTATGATTCCCTCGCTCTCCTTGTCTCATTTCTCCGCAACACGCATGAAATCCAACCTATCAGCTTATACCGCCACTCGCCTGCTCAGTGACACACGCCGCGCCACCACCTTATCAGTAGGGGCGATAAAAGTGGGCGAGGTTCTTGAAAATCTTCGGTGTTTCCATTATGTCGCGGCGTAAATTGGTTCGTGTAATACATTGATCACTTCCCCTTCCGTGTGTGTGTTTGGCCCAGCTGGCGGTGTAATGACTGCAGTGTGTGTGTGTGTGTGTGTGTGTGTGTGTGTGGCAGATTTAAAGAGTGAATGAGTGAGTGAGTGAGTGTGAGCGATTATTTCTCTCTCTCTCTCTCTCTCTCTCTCTCTCTCTCTCTCTCTCTCTCTCTCTCATATAAAGGAAGTAAGAAAACTAACGAAGGAAAAAGAAAAAAATATAATAATCATAAAGAAAAATACATAAAGAAACAGATGAGAGGAGTAAGAAGAGAGATGGATTACGAAACAGTCCTGAAACATTTCGTAACTACTTACAAGATTCATAAGCGTCACTCGTTTGACGTCGCGAGGAAGATGTGAGCCTCCCTCGCCTCGTGATCTGCGCGGCACACACAAAGAGGGAAATGTTGGTGGCCCCGCGGGATGTCTCTGATGTCATGTCAAGAGTCTGCCGATTAGTCTTGCAGCCGAGTGACGGATAAACTTATTACATTGACGGCGAAGAAGTCAGCTCTCTCTCACACACCAGTCTCTCTCTCTCTCTCTCTCTCTCTCTCTCTCTCTCTCTCTCTCTCTCTCTCTCTCTCTCTGATGTAAGAGTTTGTAAGTTTAGGATTTTGCATGTGTGTGTGTGTGTGTGTGTGTGTGTGTGTGTGTGTGTGTGTGTGTGTGTGTGTGTGTGTGTGTGTGTGTGTGTGTGTAGTTTTAGAAAATAAGATGATGATTGTTTCTGTCACTTTTTGTATTTATGTCTATCTGTTTGTTGATTTACTTGTCTACTCCATCTATTATATTTCCATCTATGTGTGAAGTAAATGTCTCTCTATTTGTTCGTCATATGTAAAGAGTTAAATTGTCCTTCCCTCTTCTCCCCCAAAAACGTGTTCCTCTCCTTCCCCTTGTTGCCTCTTTTTTTTTTTTTTTTTTGTCATCTTCCTGCTTCCCTTCCTTTTCAATCTCTCCTCCAATTTCTAACATTCCTTAATCTCCTTAACTTCATTCGCTCCTTCCATACTCCCTTACCTTCTTCCCTTTCTCCCACCCTCTACCTCTTTTTCTTCTTTCCCTCCTTTACTTCCTTCCCACGCCCTTTCCTCCCTCTCTCTCCCTCCCTCCCTCCCTCGGCGCCTCCTTTGCCTCGCCTCACCCTCTCCATCACCCTCGCTTTTGTTTACTTGGATTTCCCTTCTCCGGTTGCTGATCCAATTGTCGCGGGGGAACAGTAGCACACTTGTCTTCTCTCACGGTTCCTCGTTTTCTTTATTTTACACGAGTACATTTCCCTCAAGCAGTTTTCCTAGCTCTCGTTTTCTTATCGCTGTCTCGCCGGTGACTTGGAAGAGAGAATGCGAGGCGGGTTTAGTTGTGGTCACTTTCTCACTTTCTGTCCCTATCTCTCTTTCTCTCACTGTCTATGCGCGAGAGGAATTATTATTATGGGTGTCGCGGGAGTGTTCTGGTTTTATTGAATTTGTGGTGTGGTCTTATTCTGAAGGTTTTTCGTTTCGTTTCTCTCTACACACTTTCTCTCTCTCTCTCTCTCTCTCTCTCTCTCTCTCTCTCTCTCTCTCTCTCTCTCTTTGGTGTGCAATGTTGGGATTCCATTATTAAGAGGTGTTATGTGGTGTGTGTGTGTGTGTGTGTGTGTGTGTGTGTGTGTGTGTGTGTGTGTGTGTGTGTGTGTGTGTGTGTGTGTGTGTGTGTGTGTGTGTGTGTGTGTGTGTGTGTGTATATATATATATATATATATATATATATATATATATATATATATATATATATATATATTTCTAAATGCACTTCAATTTACTGTTTGGCAAGGATCACATCTATTTGCATCAGTTCTCATGCATTGATTTTTCTCTTCACCATATCTACTTATTCATTTATGCATATCCTCCATTACTTTTTCACTGCACTTTCCTCCTCACTCCCTTACTAGCAATGGTACTGGAGTTGACAGCCCTTTTGATAAATACATACACAGAAAAACAAAAAAACAAAGAAAAGAAGAGAATGAAAGGCAACGCAAGTATGGGAAGAAATTAAGGGAAGGCGAGGGAGAGAGAAAAGCTAGAGAGAGAGAGAGAGAGAGAGAGAGAGAGAGAGAGAGAGAGAGAGAGAATAGCGCGCGAGCGTGACAGTGAGTGGCGGTGGGGCCCAGGAGAGGAACCGCCTGACGCAGACATCACCTCCTTGGGGGCTGCGTCACATTAGTCACTATTGCCAAGAGCAGCGTTTCTCCCGCCTCACCAGTCCCCTGCACCACCCTCCTCTCCGCCTCGCCTGCTCGCTCACGCCCTCCCCAGCTAACGCCTCTCGTCTCCTACTCACTGCCTCCCCATCTCAAGTCTTTCCGTCTCCCGTTCTCGCGTCGTTCGTTTCAGAGGACAAGTGTGTTCCGGGAAACAACAGCAGTGGCGGCTCCTCCTCCTACGGGAGTTGTTAAGCGGTGGGAGTGAGTTTTGTGCCGGGAAACTTTACGTTGTTTTTATGTATTGTGTCAGTTCAAATTAAGCAGCTGGAGGGAGAGAGACCGGCTTTCTTTTCTTTCTTACTTTTTTTGTCTTACGTTTTTAGTGGACAGACGCAACACATTTATAATTAATTTTTACTTTCTACTGCCTCTGACGTGGCTTTCACGTTAAAACTAATTGTTTACTAAAACCTGCACTTGTTTCCTTTACCTTGTTTGATCTGTTATTTGTTTCCTCTAACTTGTTTACACTTATGTTTACTCTGACCTTATTCTTCTACCTGTCTATCTATTTATCTATCCATCCATCTATCTATCTATCTATCTATTTATGTAACCTTTCATTTGTGTATCTCTCTGACTCATACCTAACTCCACAGAATGAGAGAGTAGATTTCTGTTACTATTTCTCTGGGTGTCTATGTTCGGCGCAACAGTCAAAGTGAGAGTGGAATCTGAAGAGCCGTACCCGCTGCTCTTCGCCCTTGTGACCTGATGACTCCTTTCCTGCTTCCTTGTACATTAATAATATTAATAAGGCGAGGTACTGTGTGTGTGTGTGTGTGTGTGTCGAGGGTTAACCAGTAACTATGAAAAACGGACGTATGAAAATGACCTACTAACTAGCACTAACAACGCTAACAAGGTCAAATTTAAGTTAACTCGAACAAACACGCACTCGACGCTTCCATTCATTCGTAAATTGCTGATGTAATGTATTGTTATGACTCGCTTCTCTCCCCCCATAATTCACTGCCGGGTCAAGTTTCAAGGGTTTTATTCTGCCAATGATTTACTCAGAGAACCTTTAGAGGGAAGCGTTGTAGAGGATAAAAGAATAAAAGTGTGTTATGAAATGCTGACCATAACGTCATTAACCCCCTCAGTGCTGGGACGAATATTTAGCATGAGTTTGAGTGTGATAAGACGATTTTATTTACATCAAGAAGTTTGTATGGAGGTGAGAAGATTAATGGCCACAGTCTTCACTATTTTAATCCCCACCTGAGTTTCTGAAGCTGTATAAAATCACCAACTAGTAAGCAGAGTAGATGTAAATACGTGTCATGGTACTAAAGGGGTTAACGCCAATGTAGTCTTGTGATAGTTGCAGTTGTAGTGTCGGTTTTTCCTTTTTTACTTCCTCGTCTTAAATTTTCTGTCGATTACTAACTTCGAGCATCGTTATAAAATTACTCTTCCCGTCTCACTTCGGCACTCTAATATATGCTGGTTTGGTAACACCGTATGCTTTACTATCATGTACATTAATATCGTAACCGCAGCTTCGACGTATAGGAAACTACTAACCATTACTCCTTTCCCTCCTTCTCGTCTTCCTGTTCCTCGTTAACCATAGACAGAGGAAATCATGAGAGAATTACCCTCCATGCTTCACGCTGAGATACGAATAAAATTGTGTTTTTTTCTGGTTAGGTTCAGTTATTTTTCTTCATTGTAGAATTTCTCTCTCTCTTTCTCTCTCTCTCTCTCTCTCTCTCTCTCTCTCTCTCTCTCTCTCTCTCTTATTTTGTCTATGCTTTCCTAATAAGTAACATTATATTCTTTATTCTTAAGTACTGCACATTTACATCGTCACAATTACCATTATCTTTTCAATCTATCCATTTCGTTTCTTATTGCTCTTATTTTTTCTATATAATCACTTCGTCCTACATGTCATTGAAAATTAGAATAGATAAAGGAAATAAATTAATAAAGTGCCAAAGAAAGAATGAAGAGTATGATTCTACTTAACAGAAACTAGAGAAACAAATCATATTCCTCTACAGTGGACGTGATTCTGTACATTCACTCTCTTGCTTACCCGTGCTCTCCACACCACGCCGCTTAAGACTCGCCACGCCACACCACGCACCGCCAACACTGTCTCTGTCATCTATCTCAGGCTTGCATTCTGGAGCGCTTTTCTCTCTCACCATTACTACTTTCCAAAGGCTCTAATTGAAGATACTCATGCTTTTAGGAATATTTTCATGGTTTTGGTGATGGATTAACAAGATTTCCACTTTATTTTAAGGAGATACTGTCTTAAAAACCCGGCTAGTCGTCTTTGTGGCCTTCGAAAATTGTGGTGGTGAGAGAGCAAGTTGTTTTTGAATACGCGTGTCATTTACACCAAGGAAATCCTCCATCCCTCCTTCTCCTTCCTCCTCCCTTCCGTGGAGAGCGAGGAGATACCCGAGCTGTAGCAGTCCGGCTGTACATCCTTCCCAGTGTTATAAATATTAAATAATCGCAGCGTATCTCACAAATCACCCAAACTCCAACAATTTAACTCCTTTTACGGCCTCACAAATCGCGCGCCGTCTAGCGGACCGGGTTGGCGGTGCTCAAATCGTACACAAGCTTCTCTTTTCGCCGCCAGTAATAAGCTGAACCACCTTCCTGACCGCCCGCCCTGCCAGCTTACTAAATCCCAAACTTTTCTTGGTAAACTTGCCAAACAATAATGCGGCGGCCAGCCCTCGCCCAGCCTCCTGAGATTAATACATTTTGAAGCCACTGACACCCCCTTCCCTCTCTTCCCTCACCCTCCCCACACACACACATAAACAAGTCTTTCGTTGAACTTTGCTGAGCCGCTATTGTACGCTTCTATCCCATTATATAACTTCAATAAGGTTTATACATAAATAAAACTTACTTCTCTGATTCTTGTGTTAGTGGTCCAGGTCGTGGCGGCTGGAAAAGGTGGATGATTGTCTGGTGCCGCCCAATACTCCTTTCAAAAACAATTCTGTAGAGCGTTTCTTCATCTCAACCTTATTTACTGGAGTAGTTTCTGCCACTGTCCCCAGGTGACGCTCACCTCCGTTGTGGCGCGCTGTTATAAAGGTAATACTAACCCAGTGTCAACAGTACCAGCCACTAGAGACATTTGTTAGTATTTTATTTTAATTTCTGCTTATGTGAGTGAAGTGGTGAGGAAAGACTTTATTATTATTTTCCCTTTCCTTGATAAATTCAGTGAGAGCC
>NC_059298.1:27073587-27081087 GCF_017591435.1 Portunus trituberculatus | reverse complement strand
TTAACTACTACACAGTCTCGTTATACTGGATCACTGCGGAGCCTTTCCTTGACTGGGTTGTTGCGCAGTTATTAGTTTATATACCAGGTCACTTCATATCCCTTTTTCTTATACTGGGTCACTGCACAGAATGTTTTACTATCCTTCGTCACCGTGCAGTCTCTTCATCCATAAGTATACACAGTCTGTGGTCTCGAGTATTCACACACAATCGCAGTCGTCTAAATATCAGTTTCTATAGAACATTTCGGAAAGATTGAAAAAATAAGGAAATTCACCTCGGCTACAAATTACCTCAGATGTAATCCTTGTTTCTTGGGGAAAATGGAAGATCAACAAATCGTTATGGAGACAAAACACAATCTCAACTTAAAATAGCATGACAACGAAAATCAAATATATAGAGTAAAAGACATGGCGTCATCTTATCTTAGAAAAACTAAACAACACAATTACAAAACATACGTCACATCCTAAAATAATCAAGCATAAAACCAAACCATCTCACCACAGCTCGCGAGTCACGGTGCTTCAAAGTCACCATAACCAACACAGACACGCCAAGAACCATTACTAGGACCAGCACTGGATTATGACCCCACCGAGACACCAGACTGTGCCTTAGGACTCCGTCAGTTAGTAGAGGTCGCGTCGCCAGCACATGATAATAGCACGATAGATTATGAGTAGACTCGTATCCTCAAACACTTCTGTGCTTCACCTCCACTATTTCAAAAGCCTTTATTTAAAATTACACGAGTATTTTTTAGGTGTCTTTACAGTTCAAGAGGAAGAGTGACAAGATTTCCACACTATTAACAGGAGAAACACTCTTGAAAACCCCGCTAATCATCTCTGTGGCCTTTGAAAATAGTCATGATGAGAGAGCTAAGCATTTATGAATACGGTCCGCGGTGACACACCTTATCAAATGACTTACCATGCCGCTGGAAGAGTATAGCGGGTTACCTCGAACTGGTTTTCTGTACAACACTATTACTCGGAACGATTCACTGATGAGCCACTGGAGGAAAGAAGTTTTTGCGACTCACACACTCAAGCTAATGGTATATCGTGCAGCTGGAAGAGTTTAGCAGGTTACTCCGAACAGCTGGATCTATGTACCAGGCTTGTGTTGGGATTCATCGAGCAGTCACCGGGATGAAAACAAAAGAAGTGAGGAGTAACGACGTTGGTTCTTCAGTGATGGTCTTGTGTTTTGGTGGGTTTGTTTTACGTTTCTGACTTCACACATAGAATAGCGAAGTTGGTTTTCCGTAAACACACATTACCGTACAATAAAGTGACCGTAAATCAGTGCGCACCCGAGGGCCATTCATAACGAAGGAAGCAGAGTGTTTACGTCCCTAAGGAAAGTCGTGTTTCGTAATTCGTGTTTTCGTAGTATATCATTTCCTTCAAACGGGTGTTGCATTTTAACACATGTTCTTTTTTTTCGCAATCTTTCTGCTGCAAAATAAAACGAATAGGAACCCAACCCAGGTGAGCTCACTTTTCACTCACCTAATGATGTTCGTGCAAGTCTTTCTCGAACCCACCTGTCCTTCTAAGTGTGTCCTCATCCTTCTTCAGTCGATCTTTACGTCTTGTCGACTGTTCACAGTTTTTAATTCCTGCATTCATCTGAACAGTCATTTTCTTGTTCTCATTTCTCTATCTCACTAATCCATATTCTTCCGACTTTTGTTGTTCTTATTTTCATTCACAGTAAGGTCTATTTGGGTACAATAACTTTGTTCACACACACACAGCTCACGTACAGTACACGTACATCTAATATAATAATCAGCATAGTGTAGTTCCTTTTCTCCTCCCGTTTCGTACTTGGCGAGGTAACTTAAAATACATTGGAAGCATACAAGGCGAGGAGCTGAACTGAGCCGCAGACATTCACTAATTTTCCTTTTTTTTTTTTTCTTTCCATTTGTATAATTCCACGTACTGTTGAGTTGGCCATTTAACAACTTTGACTACTGAATTCCTTTCCCTCCGTCAGGCAGAGCGCACCACGTGGTAAGGAAAGGAAGATAAGGACGTGAGGGGGAGGCGAACATAAACAGTTTGCATTGGCAGGATCACGGTGCCACGTATTTCACACATTTTGCTTTTGTCTTCCCTTGCATTGTTCATTTATTTAGTTACACAGTCACTAGAGCTTCTTACCCCTATTTCTTGCAACCTTAGTCAGTCAGAGCGCGACTTAGTAAGGGGTGGTGAGGGAGCGAGAAGCCGAAAACAGCGCATTTTACTTAGCGGATCCAAAAAGTCTCTTACGCCGCGGGTATCTCAGCGCTGGATCCTTGAGCACATCACTCGCTCGGTTTTTTATCATGCTGGAAGATTTTGTTCGAAGCAGCTGGGAGAGAAAATTACCCTGTGAGGAAGGAAAAAGGGAAGGAAGGGAAGGAACAAGAGCCAGGGAGGAATGAATGCTTACACGTTACTCTTTGATGCGAGACGAGACACTAAGGAAAAGTTGTGATTTATTCCCGTAGCGTGATTACTGCAGGGTCATCATTGCCACTCCTCTCTCTCTCTCTCTCTCTCTCTCTCTCTCTCTCTCTCTCTCTCTCTCTCTCTCTTGGCACAACGGGAGATGAGAGTTCCAATCCTGCAGCAGATGAAGAAAAGTGTCACGTCGCTTGGTTGCTTCTGAAGGCGACACAGACTGGAGAAGCACCGGTGAATGACGCCAAGAACACGTCCCAGAATACTACGTAAGCCTGACGCAGTGACGCTTGCTGGTGTGCGTCAGGGCGTCACAGCATCACCGCCTCGACAGCCTCATCTGCATCTCTTTCCTTCCTTTTCTGCATCTCCGAGTCAACCTTTTCACTCTCCCACAGAAAACTGGAGCCAATACCAAGACTCCTACATTCCGTTTTCTTTCCAAGTTTAATTCTTCGTTTTCCTTTTAGGCTCTTGATTATGCCTCATTTTTTCGTATCCCAGCAGGTTGTTTAGCGGTATTTTTCCTACGTTTCAGCAGGGATTTCAGCATTTACCAGCAGAGTGGAGCGGCGAGGAAACGAGAGAGCCAGAGAGGCAGAAGAGCCACCGTCAGGAAGGAGGCAGCAAGGGTGAGGCGGGGAGCGGGCGATGTTTGGCGGGCTGCGCTGCTCTGGCCGAAGGAAAGACCAAAGCTGGGTTGCTGGAGGCCCCGCTGAGGGTTGGTGTGGTGCCCCGGTCCTGAGGGAGAAGGAAACACACATACATGCACTTTCTCTCTCTCTCTCTCTCTCTCTCTCTCTCTCTCTCTCTCTCTCTCTCTCTCTCTCTCTCTCTCTAGGCTGATCTTAAACTTCCCACACCCTCCATTCCTCCCTTCCTCCTCCACTCACGCCCCTTTCTCTCTCTCTCTCTCTCTCTCTCTCTCTCTCTCTCTCTCTCTCTCTCTCTCTCTCTCTCTCTCTCTCTCTCTCTCTCTCTCTCTCAGCCTCCCCTCAGCCGCCGCCGTGTCACAACATCCATCACCGGAGGCCAAATCCCATTCAAAGCCCTTCAATACTGGGACACATTTTAACCTTGAGATTTAAGTATGATTAGGCCATTTTATTGACATTAGGAAGGTTCTATGGAGGCCAGAAGATTAATGGCCACAGTCTTCATTATTTTAATCCCTCACACGAGTTTTTGAAGCTGTTTAAAAATCACGAAATAGTAAACAGAATGAATATGGAAATGTAGAACATAAAATGATAATGCACTTAAAAAAAACTAAAGATTAATTAACAAAGTCATTTCTTTAGTGCTTACCATCTGTCATCTGCCTACATATTTATTCATCAATGTATGTTTCCACCCCCTATCTATCTATCTATATATTCTATCTATTCTATCTATCTATCTATCTATCTATCTATCTATCCATCTATCTATCTATCTATCTACATATCTACCCAACAACCTATTAATCACTCCATCCATCTATCAGCGTGGTCAGTGCTGCCATCTAGCGGAGTAGCATGAAAGCAAGAAGGAAAAAGCATCTCCCTTACTGCCATAGGGCCTTGAGAGTGCTTGTGTGTGTGTGTGTGTGTGTGTGTGTGTGTGTGTGTGTGTGTGTGTGTGTGTGTGTGTGTGTGTGTGTGTGTGTGTGTGTGTGTGTGCGTGCTTTGTAAATGTCTTGTTCTGCGCAGAAAAGGAGAAGACGATCCTGAGGTGAGCTAAGTTTGCAAGCAGAATATAGAAACTGCGGCTTTGGGTTGTTGTTTGTAAGGAGGAGGAGGAGGAAATGGAGGAGGAGGAGGAAATAGAAGAAGAAGAAGAAGAAGAAGAAGAAAAGAAGAAGAGGAGGAGGAGGAGGAGGAGGAGGAGAAGGAGGAAAAGAAGGAGGAGGTGGAGGCTGCGGCGGCGACGACCCACAATACCACCCTCGCCTTTACCTGCAAACTGAGTTACCTCTCTCGATGGAAGTCTGAATAAATTATGTAGATTGAAGAGTAATTGAATCTACTTGGGCTGGAGCCTCGGCAAAAAGGCGAGTCCGTGGCAAAAGGCTCTAAGACATTGATTGCGTTACCAGGATCCTTGCTCGTCATCAGCCGGGCCCTTTTACATTGACTTTTACCCTGTGTTCAAAAGCCCCGTCCCTTCTCTTCCCCCCTCCATTCCGTGCAACTGCTAACCAAAAGTGCGGTTTGGTTGAAAATCTCACGACCATATTCACGGGACTGCGACCTTAGAGTGACCGTGGGCTGAGTCTCAAAGGGCGCCCTAACTCGCTTTCTTCTCCTCGTGTTTGTGCCCAAAACTCCACAACCCTTCATCGCCTCGACTTTTTGCCATTACCGAGAGGGCGACGCTAAGTTCTTGGGGGATGGAAAGCAAGGCACCGCGGGGCAAGTTTGGGCCAAGAGTGTTGTGAGGAGATGCTTTCAGTGGCGAGGGGCGGTGGCCGAGAGAGAGAGAGAGAGAGAGAGAGAGAGAGAGAGAGAGAGAGAGAGAGAGAGAGAGAGAGAGAGAGAGAGAGAGAGAGAGAGAGACGACAAATAGAAACGGAAAGACAGACAAATAATCCGCCAGATAGACAAACAAAAGGCTGGCAAACAAAAAGACAAAGAAAGATAAAACAACGCAAAGAAAACACAGAGACAAAGAGATAAAAAGGAAGTCGGTAATTCTCACCATGATAAAGAAAATTGAAACGATTGATGCCGAGTAACCAAGAAAAAACAAAAGACGAAAGAGGAAAGATAAGAAGAAAGTAAGACGGAAAGAGAAGTTACGTCAGGTGAAACAAGAGAAAAACCATGAGGACAACAGTAACGATAACAGGAAGCCACTGAAGTAACTAAAAGAAAGAGATGATATTAAATACAAATAAAAAACACAAAAGAGCAAATTAAACAAAGAAATTTATATTGGCTTAGTAAATGACAAAACATGAGGACAGATAACGTCAACAGGATACAGTGAAGAGGGCAACATCCTGCCTGGTGGTTGCGTGGCAGAGCAGGTGGTGGTGCTGATCGTTGTGGTGGTGGTGGTTGTTGTGGCGGCGGGACTCACACGTTGAACTGAGAGTATGATGTGCAATGATGTGTTCCTGAGTTTACTGCGCAGTTAGTGATGATGACCAGGTGTGTGTGTGTGTGTGTGTGTGTGTGTGTGTGTGTGTGTGTGTGTGTGTGTGTGTGTGTGTGTGTGTGTGAGAGAGAGAGAGAGAGAGAGAGAGAGAGAGAGAGTGTGTGTGTGTGTGTGTGTGTGTGTGTGTGTGTGTGTGTGTGTGTGTGTGCGTGCGTGTTATAAAGGGAATATCAAGTCAGTATATAAAGATACATGGTATAAATAGAATAAAACAAAAAAGATACATTACTATGGATAAAAGTACAAACAAAAATAGACCAAAGAAATATGATTATGATTTATGTCGACAAGTAAAGTTTGTAGGTTTCTTTCTTCCCTTTAAGCGTAACATCTAACACTCACACACACACACACACACACACACACACACACACACACACACACACACACACACACACACACACACACACACCTCATCCTTCTTACTCCCATCAATTATTTACACAGCTGAATACCTTATGAGCAAGAAAGTGATTGGATAAAGTCTTATTTTTAGGCACAACTATACTATTACTCCTACAACACTAGACACTGGACTCTCCTTCCACTCCCTTAATGTTGGCTAACTCTTTACTATTCTTTAAGGGAAGCAGCATTTCAAGTGGGCCCTTTTTTTTTATACATATATTTTGTTGCCCTTGCTTGGTTTCCCTCCTGCATAGAAAAAAGCCCACAACGATGAACTGAGAAACATGATTAGTACATTACGAAATCAAAACTCTATGACACCGAGGGTTGAAGTCCTAAACATAGTAGGCAAGCGAACCACCTTTAGTGTCCTCGACCGAAAGACTGGCTGCGTTAGGTCTGCTCGTCTATATTTATTTGCATGGGGGGGACTGTGAGAGCTTTGAGAGCAGCGTCTTTTACTACTGGGCTCCGGTATGAACAGCCTTACCTTCCCCTCATCCCTCCCCTTCCTTCTTTCCTTCTCTCCTTCTTTCCTCCTTCTTCTCCCTCTCCTCCTCCTCCTCCTCCTTCCCTTCCCTGTCCTCGTAAAGCAGGCCAAGTAAAAGTTAAATTTTCACAAGTAGCCCCTCGGCCTCTCAGGACTCGGGGACAATTCAGCGTTGAAAGACGTTCTTTCGTGCCCGTCGAGCTGAGGAGAAAATTTATTGTGTGCTCACCTGTTTGTCTCGCTTTAATTCCCTCCATTGTAAGGCGCCTCTGTCCTGTACGGCAGTGGAGTTACGCCCTCAAGGTTTGTAGAAGTTAGTCTCTCTCTCTCTCTCTCTCTCTCTCTCTCTCTCTCTCTCTCTCTCTCTCTCTCTCTCTCTCTCTCTCTCTCTTTCTCATTTTTTTTCAGTTGCTTATGATTTTATTCTTCACTTTACGTACGTATCAGTTTCTATTTTTTATGTTTGTATTCATTTTTAGTTACGTGGCAGTTTCTATTTTTCTCTCTGTATTCATTTCTCTCTCTCTCTCTCTCTCTCTCTCTCTCTCTCTCTCTCTCTCTCTCTCTCTCTCTCTCTCTCTCTCTCTCTCTCTCTCTCTCTCTCTCTCTCTCTCTCTCTCTCTCTCTCTCTCTCTCTCTCTCTCTCTCTCTCTCTCTCTCTCTCTCTCTCTCTCTCTCTCTGGCGGGCCTAAAGACAAGGTTACAAGTCTTGGCTCTCCGCTCTGCCAATCTTCAGTAAAGAGACACACCAGTTCACTCACTCTCTCTCACACTCTCTCTGTATCTCCGGTTCTGATAGTCTCTCGTACTCACTCACTCACTCACTCACTCACTCCCTCACTCACTCACTCACTCACTCGTTCAATCTAAAACAGACTCATACTGACTTACTTTCTCACTCACGTTCCTTTAGCCTTCATGATTTTTGTGCTCTCTCTCTCTCTCTCTCTCTCTCTCTCTCTCTCTCTCTCTCTCTCTCTCTCAACCACTCT
>NC_059298.1:27038587-27071087 GCF_017591435.1 Portunus trituberculatus | reverse complement strand
TCCCCCGCATCAAAAGAACATCACTAAGGACACTTGAGAAAGATGAGGAGCCTCTTACCACCACGACACGAGAGAGAGAGAGAGAGAGAGAGAGAAGACGGGAGGAAGAAAAAAGTGTGTAGCAAGAAGAGAGAGGAATAAAATATAATGAGTGAACTAAAAAAGAACTTGAATAGGAGGTAACAGGAAGCAGGTAACAGCCGCCACAGATGTGCTATGAAAAGGACACAGCTGCCTGATCGCAATGGACACCGCCTCATGAATGCGTTATTAGGTACACATGCCATGGAGATCGTGAGTCAATTAAGTATACAGTTGACTGAAATGTAAGCAAAGGTGGATGAAGAAAGTAACTATGATCTGGCTATTTCATTACCTGTACACTAGAAACATTCTCGCTCTACACAAAAATGCTCCTAAGTAGTTTAAAGTTACATTGATTTTTAAGTTGTTTTGTACCGTTCTAGTAACAGGTTAACAACATTTCAACAATACCGAGAGGAGAAAACAGCTTTGAGAATCTGGCCAGTTTTCTGTGTGGTCTTTGAAAATGATCGTGGTGGGAGAGCAAAGCGTTTCTGAATATTGATCTTAGCTATATGTATGACTTGGAAAAACAAAGCAAATATTAAGTAGTTACATATGAATCCTAGAAAATATAAAGTAAAGGTGACTGAAAGAGGAATTGAAGACCTTGTATGTTCCTGTTTTATAAATTAGCTATATGAGAAACCAGAAAGAGAGTAAAGGTGAACGAAAGAGGAAAAGGAGATCAGATTAATGTTTATGTATTGTTCTTGTGTTTGCTACAAGTGAGACTCAGATAAGAAAGGAAAATGTAAGAAAAACTGGTGATCTGCTTACTGTGTGTGTGTGTGTGTGTGTGTGTGTGTGTGTGTGTGTGTGTGTGTGTGTGTGTGTGTGTGTGTGTGTGTGTGTGTGTGTGTGTGTGTGTGTGTGTGTATAATTCACCACAGTCGTCTGCTGGTCACCCAGCCAGTCATCCCCATTACGGAGCGAGCTCAGAGCTCATAGACCGATCTTCGGGTAGGACTGAGACTACATCAACACACAACACACACCGGGAAAGCGAGGCCACAACCCCTCGAGTTACATCCCGTACCTATTTACTGCTAGTGAACAGAGGCCTCACATTAAGAGGCTTGCCCATTTGCCTCGCCGCTTACCGGGACTCAAACCCGGCCCTTTCGATTGTGAGTCGAGCGTGCTAACCACTACACTACGCTGTATGTGTGTGTGTGTGTGTGTGTGTGTGTGTGTGTGTGTGTGTGTGTGTGTGTGTGTGTGTGTGTGTGTGTGTGTGTGTGTGTGTGTGTGTGTGTGTGTGTAAGATAGATAGATAGATAGATAAACAGACAAATAGATAGATAGATAGATAGATAGATAGATAGATAGATAGATAGATAGAGAGAGAGAGAGAGAGAGAGAGAGAGAGAGAGAGAGAGAGAGAGAGAGAGAGAGAGAGAGAGAGAGAGAGAGAGAGAGAGAGAGAGAGAGAGAGAGAGAGAGAGAGAAGAGGGATGTTATTTATTTGCCCTGTGTGTGTGTGTGTGAGAGAGAGAGAGAGAGAGAGAGAGAGAGAGAGAGAGAGAGAGAGAGAGAGAGAGAGAGAGAGAGAGAGAGAGAGAGAGAGAAAGGAGTAAAAAAAAAAGCTCATTACGTTGATATAATAGTGTGCTTTGTGTATTAGCTTTGTTTATAAATGAAGAAACTCATTACTTGTTGGCAGTTTGTTGGGTAAGAGTTGAAAAAAATGTGAGTAAAAAGTAAATTAACAGGATGAAATAGAGGATCATGTTAGTATGTTATCAGTGTGTGTGTGTGTGTGTGTGTGTGTGTGTGTGTGTGTGTGTGTGTGTGTGTGTGTGTGTGTGTGTGTGTGTGTGTGTGTGTGTGTGTGTGTGTGTGTGTGTGTGTGTGTGTGTGTGTGTGTGTGTGTGTGTGTGTGTCCTGGTTAACCCTTTCAATACTGGGACACATTTTTATGGTTAGACCATTTTATTGATGTTACAGAGGGTCTATGGATGTCAGAAGATTAATGGCCACAGTTTTCACTGTATTAATCCCCTACATGAGTTTCTGAAGCTGTATAAAATCATCAAACAGTAAGCAGAATGAATATAGAAACGCGTCATAGTACTGAAGTGGCTGAATGAAAAATAAATCAGTTACTTGGAGTATTATAAGAAAAGAGTTAAAAAATAAACGAGTAACATTTGTGGGTGAAAAGTAAACAAGTCATAAATCTCACTCTCACATAAATCCCATTCTCGGACAAGAATACTTGATGCACCAGCTGCTTGTCAAGTAATGTTCTGGGAATTCATACAAAGACGCGTGTTTATAATTTCATGCGAGCGAGATCGACCTTACACAAACGAACTAGGAATACGAATGAGAATTTCTATATTTTACATCATGTTCACGAGAATGCTAGCGAAAAAACAGTAAAAAGCATAATTTCGCTGTCACAGGCTGAGTTGCGTGCGGCAGGTGTCTAGCGCGTCTGGGAGTCTTGTGAACCCTGTGAATTAATGGTAAAGGCAGTCCATCCTCTTTACTCCTTAGATATGTAATAACCCTTTCATTAAATCAGTCCTCTAAACTTCATTCACCTAGCGTAAAGAAAATGAAGCATTGAAAAGTTCTTGGTTTGTCGTTTTACTCCTAGTTTTATTCACAGCACCTGACCAGTCCATCCACTTCACTCCCTTGAAATGCACGGCTACCTATTCACCCTACCGTTCAGTCAACACTCTAAATTTCAACTATTCTGTGTAAAAAAAATAAGTATAGTATTAGAAAGCAACTGGTTATCATATCAATTTCACTCACAAAAACGCGCAAGATTGAGGATAAATCTACGCAGTCTTTGTTTTTATGGCTATATGCATTAATTATTATCCTGCTATTGAATCATTCCTCCAGAACTCAATCATTTATCGCAAATAGAGTAAAAAAAGTAAAAGTTCATGATTAGTCTCACTCACAGAACATTAACCCCTTCAGTACTAGGACACATTTTCATTTTGAGATTTGTGTACGATTAGACTATTTTATTGACATCATCAAGGTTCTATGGAAGTTAAAAGTTTAATGGCCACAGTCTTCACTATTTTGATCCCCCACCAAATAAGTTTCTGAAGCTGTATAAAGTCACCATTTAGTAAGCAGAATAAATATGGAAACGCGTCATGGTACTAAATGGGTTAATAGTCGTAGCTAAACCTAACCAGTTCAACACTAAACGATTGAAGGCCAAACACTACAACCCTTCACATGCTTAAAATTCCAAAGAGTCAAGAGGAAGAGCACAGGACAACATTTAGCTTACAATATATCTGGATCACGGTAAACGATTGAAACCCAAGCACTATAGCCCCTCACATACTTAGCATTACGAAGAGTCATGGTGAACAGCACAGGAACCACGTTTAGCTTACCGTAGATCCTGATGGCACCGTCCGTCTCCCCCAGCGAATTCTTGGCGATACAGCGGAATGTCCCGACGTCCTTCTTCTCCACACGGCGAATCCTTAGCTTCATATACACCTTGTAGGATGTCTCAGTCACGATTGGTTCATAGCGTTCGTCTGGGAGAGAAGGAGGAAAGGAATAGAAAGGAAAGTTGTATGGAAAGTAAGGAAAATTTAGGAAGGATAGGATTAGGAGGGAAAAAAGAATAAGAGAGAATAGGAGAGAGAGAAGTTAGTAAGATGAGAAGGGAAAAGGAAGGAAGGAGAAAAGAAGAAAGAGAGAAAATGAAAAACGGAGAGAGGATAGAAAAGTAGCAAAGACACATGGAAAAAAAGGAGAGAAAGGAAAACCAGGATGGAGGAAAAGATAGATGATGTGAGAAGGAAAAAAAAGGAAAAAGAGAAAGAAAAATAGAAAAGAGAGGAGAAAAGAGAAGAAAAAAGAAGATAAAAGGAAGACGGAGAGTAAAAAAAAAAAAAGGAGAGAAAGAATACACAGGATGGAGTAAAAGATGAAAGATATGAGAAGAAAAAGCAAAAGGAAGGAGAAGAAAAAAGATAGAAAAAAGGAAAAAGTGAAGAAAAAAAGAAGGCGGAGACTAAAATAAGAACACTATTCATGACAGACGATCGTTAAAGCTAAACATATCCAGGTTTATCATACCACACACACACACACACACACACACACACACACACACACACACACACACAAACAGGGACTCACCAGACACAACCATATCGCCGTTCGTGTTAGTCCAGAAGTTGATGCTCTTAGGGAAAGCCTCAGTATGGCACTCGATGGTCAGTTCTTGCCCAATGTAGGCTCCCTCCAGCTGCTGCGGCACCCAGGCCACGGGAGGGACTGCGGTGAAGGGGAAAGAAAGAGGGGTATGAGTGAGAACGAGTGAGAAAGTAAGAGGGGGTGGTGAGGGAGTGAGTGAGTGAGTGTGTGGATGCAATGCTTGGAAGAGTGGAAGTGTTAGAAGGGATGGAGTGAGTCGTTCATTTTTCCGTTTCAGTTATTCTTCATTTTTCTCCTTTTACTTATTTCTTTGTCTTTCGCTGCCTCTCTGACACAAAACCACCTACACACACATGCCTAAGTAATCTGTTATGTAGAGTCTTTTCCCATTACTACAATTAGTATCCTGATATTAAATTCAGGTTTTAACCCCTTCAGTACTGGGACGCATTTTTACCAAGAGTTTGAATGTGATTAGAAGATTTTATTTACATTAGAAAGGGTCTATGGAGGTCAGAAGATTAATGGCTTGAGTCTTCACTATTCTAATCCCCACATAAGTTTCTGAAACTGTATATAGTCACCAAATAGTAAGAGGAATGAGTATGGAAACGCGTCATGGTACTAAAGAGGTTAACACTGATCAGAAGTAACCTAGAGTCAATATTCATTCGTTAGGAAGATAACATGTGACAGTATTCTTCAATCAGTCTTACGGTACAATAATTCTTCTCACATTAAATAATAAAAGCATCCTGAATAAAACTTTCATTAATTCCAAACTAAGGAAGGAATTGAATAAGCCTTACTTAATCTCAAACTAGTTGTCAATTTCACTCACAACAACCTACGACAATTTAGATGCTTACTCTGTACTCCGTTTTCGAATTTGTTTTGTAGCTTAGGAAAACAGAATCAAACTACAACTCTCTCTCTCTCTCTCTCTCTCTCTCTCTCTCTCTCTCTCTCTCTCTCTCTCTCTCTCTCTCTCTCTCTCATTATCCCTGCTAGTCCATACAAGGATACATTTACCATGAATAGTATATAAATAAAAGACAATGGTAAAAAAAAAATACCCTAAAAATATTTTCCTAAAGAAGATTGATAAGCACATCATCTCACTCATCTTTCTCTTGACCCATTCACTACGACAAGCAACAATTCACATCACTCAAAACACACCACAAAACAGTTACAGGCACTTACAACCAAGAAAACTGTGAACTGAAAGAATAGATTGACCAACACCTATCCAGTGAAGTGCTTAAAAACAGATGGGGAATTAAAGAAAATTACCCTGAGTGTCACGATATTAACCCTTTGACTGCTACTTCAGATGTTTTCACAATCTCAAACTACTCTAAGGTGTTTGATATCTCTCTACAACCATCTCTGAGCATAATACTGGTTGGACATTGGACAATCTACTCTTTCCATATCCTTTTCTTCCTCATAGATGCTCAAAAACACTCTTTACATTGTCTTTAAGTGTTGTGAATTGCTTCTTGCCGCTGTGAATGAGTTAAATAACCAGACTCTAGAGAACATTGCGGTATTGGCAACTAGAATAGCGTCCACTCACACTGCACGCGAAGTTGGGTCCTCTTGCTGATGGAGGGCGGGATGCCGTTGGAGGCGATGCAGAGGTAGGAGCCCATCTGCAGCCTGGACACTCTCTTCATCACCAGCGTCTCGCCCTCCACCGACTTCACCGTGTGGGCCGTGTCCGTCCCGCCACTGTCTGCCGCCACCAGCCCGCCCATGTCACCCATACCGACATCAGAAACGAGAGAGCCACGTTGATGTAGGAAGCTTGGGATTAGCTCAGGTTACACTCAAGTGGGGAGTTGTGGGAAGCTTTCTTATTGAGTGTTACATGCGGACACATAAGAAGAATTGATGCTTGAAGACCTGTTGGTATGTTAAGAGCACTTGTTGAATTGCAGACTATTAAAAAACCACGTATGGGGATACAGGATTCTGGTATGAGTGTCTTACTATGACCTGTGTATGGGAGGGATGACATGAAGCTTACAAAATACCACTGGGGTGGCATTAAATCATTGTCAAACCATCATTAGAATCACGGAGATACCCTGGAACAACGTCCATTACAGCCATTTAAGTGTAAGAAACCAAACGAGTCACTGTTAGAATGCAACCGTCAGCACAGGGCAGCATGCATCAGTCTGCCTCACCTGCCTTATCCGAGTCCAGCACAATATCCTGGTTGTCCTCCCGCCGCCACACAATGCTGGGCGTAGGGTGACCCTTGGCGCGGCACGTCAGAGTCACGTCCTGCCCCTCCCGGATGGTTAGATCGCCAGAGGATTCCCGGTCAATGATGTCAGGAGGCACTGGGCGAGGAAAGTAAGGTCTGGTGTGTTGTGTGACATTTTCAGTGCGCGTGTGGCCTTATTTTTTGAAAGTCTGATTGAGTTTTCCGTAAAAGTAATTCGTTTTCTTTGGGTTTCATCTCTAGTTTAACCTCCTTACGTTCTCTCTCTCTCTCTCTCTCTCTCTCTCTCTCTCTCTCTCTCTCTCTCTCTCTCTCTCTCAAGATGCCTAGAAAGCTTCATCTCATGGCTATCATAACACTATACAGTTATAAACACAGCAGAGTGAGAACTTAAGACCCAACACAGCCTGCCACACACTTACATGCTTCTTCCTTAACCCTTACACAGGCAAGCAATTTTTTTTCTATAATTAACCAGAAATTTCTCAGCACCCTTTTCTATACTACATAGTCTCTCTATAGAAGTTATGTAGTGTGGAGAAAAGGTAAATTTAACTTCCTATTCTCTTGTTTCCTGAACGTGTCTAGGCAAGCATTTCTTTACAGTATTAATAAAGCTATTAAACCCTTCAGTACTGGGACGCATTTTTAGTATGAGTTTTTGGGGCATAATTGGACGATTTTATTTGCATTAGGAAGGGTCTATGGAGGTCAGAAGATTAATGGTCAGAGTCTTCACTGTTTTAATCCCCTCATTAGTATCTGAAGCTTTATGAAATCGCCAAATAGTATCCAGAATAAATTTGAAAACGCGTCATGGTACTGAAGAGATTACAGAGTGGCCGCTACTACTATTACTACTACTTCTGCTGCTGCTTCTACTACTACTACTATTACTACTACTACTACTTCTACTACTACTACTACTACTACTATTACTACTACTACTACTACTGCTATTGTTACTGATACTATTACTACTACTACTACTACTACTACTACTACTACTACTACTACTACTATTCTTTCACTACTACTACCACTACTGCTACTACTACTATTACTACTACTACTACTCTCCATACTCTTACTCCTATGCCCTCTTCTTTACCTTCTACCACCACCACCACCAGCTTTGCAGATGAATTAAATATAATGGTAGTACTAACAGGAATTCAAGGACGAAAAAGAGTGAGAAAAACACCACAACACTCACCCACAACATCCACGTAGCCCTGCTTGGATCTCATCGGGTCGGTGTTCACTTGACACATGTACCAGCCTCGGTCCTTCTCCCGCACGTTCTTCAGTTCGAGGTGCCAAGAGCGGTGGTCGTTGTGCAGCAGCGCGATCCTCGGGTTCCTGGTGATGACCTGTTTGTGGATGGTGAGGATCGTCTGCGTGTCCACCTGCACCCACGCCACCTGTCGGGGAGAAGATGAAATTGCGTGAATGTATGAGTAAACTATACAAACTCGAAGAAGAATATTACAAACATGATTAAATTTTATGAAATAAGAATCGATGTCTTCACTTACAGCTTCGTTTCTTTGATGTTATTAGACACAGAGTTTATGAATGTGCAGTGAAAGTTGATTATTTAGAAAAGAAATGAAGTGAAATGTTAAGGCAGCCTGAGAAAAATCATTGAAAAAAAGGAATAAATAGACAGTTCACTTTGGTCTTCACTTCCACTTACACCACCAGTCAGGATAAAAAGACGAAAAATCAGTGAGAATATGAGTAAATTGACAAAAAAAAGAAGGTAAGACTATAACACTGAAACAGATAACAATGTCAGGGTAGATTTTCCATCTACAGCCACGCCAGGAAAGTGGGAATTCCATGATAACAGAAGTGAAAAGGTTGAGATACAGATTTAATGTTGTTAAAATCAGAGGACACCCAATCGACACCCTATATACACACACACACACACACACACACACACACACACACACACACACACCAAACAAATAAGCAAAAAAACAAACAAACATGCATATAAATACCATAACACACCATTTCACATCTTTTAGAAACTTCCCTCTCTTTTTCTATTCCCTTGTTCACCGCTTCACCTTCTTCCCTCACCGTTCTCTCCCCTCCCCTCCGCCCGTTCCCTCGCCCTTGAGAAAATAAGTGAAAAAAGTGTGAGGGACTCGGAGACACAGGGTGGAGGGCTGCAGGTAATATCCGGGGGCTTTGTACAGACCGCCGCCCCTCTGACGGAGACGCCCAAGTCACCGCCTTTATTTCCGCCACAGAACCTTCCCGCCGCCAAATAATGACCGCTGCTCACCTCGCACAGGCAGGTAGTAGGTGGTTCGGGGAGCGCAGAGAACAGAGTGAGGGAGAGAAAAGAGAGGTGAATGATATAAAAGATTCAGAGAGTGCAGGAGAACTTTAGAAATCTTTGGGAAGGAGAAAGGGAGGCGAGAACTACAGAACTGACAGCAAAAGGAACAGTAGGATGTCCTTACTGTAACACTGTTAAGACAGATTTTGATTTCCTATTAGAGATACAGGAGAGAAGCAATGACTAAAAGATCAGCAACATTTTAGCTTTTGAAAAATTGTCCTCAGCAGAAACTAAGAATAGGGAAAGCTATATCAAAGTATTAAGGAAGTTACGACAGAGAAAAGTACAGCACAACAGATAAGTCTACAAGTAGCAACAGTGGGAGCAGAAATGATGACAGTGGGAGCCGAAGACAAGGCTTATCCAACAACCACTACGACTACGATGACGACGAGAAGTGAAGCAGTGTTGAGGAAAAGAGCAGTAGAGTAAGATGAACTGCAAAAAGAAAAGGATCTAGACAGAGAAGCCTTGAAAGCAGAGAAACCTTTAAGAAGAGAAAAGTGAGAAGAGTAATAGTTGACATATAAGAAAATGAGAGAAACTTTGAGTGAATCTTGAAGGAGAGAAGAGAAAAAACAACAGAAGCAGCAGCATTGAAAGTGAAGGAATTTCTTGGTAGAAAAGAAATCCGTAGAAGATAAAGAAGGACCTAGGGAAAGAGGAAAAGAACAAGTGCGAGTAGTTACAGGAGAAGAATAATCTAATAAGAGGATAAGTGAAGGATAAATGTTAATCACTTCATTTGCATGGTTATCCTTTGTTAATATTCAGAGATCCGCAAAAAAGTGTTTATATTGAGAAAGATAAAGAAAGACAGAATACAATGTTGATTTGATCTTCCAGCTTCAGTATTCAAGAGAGTCCAGCAAAGTAACACGTGTCTAAAGTTTTTATTTTTTGTTTATGCACGAGGGCAAACTGGTCAAGGGTAACAAACAATACATTAAAAAGGCTCACTAGATTGCCGGTTTCCTTAAAAATATTAAGAATTATCCAAAAGACAGGGACAAATGTCTCGAAACCTCCCTCTTAAAAAGAATTCAAGTCAAAGGGAGATGAAAATACAGAAGGTAGGAAGTTCCAGAGTTTACCAGAGAAAGATATGGATGATTGAGAATACTGGTTAACTCTTGTAAGTGATGATAGAAAATGGAAAATAATCGTCTAGATTCTAATTCAAATATGCATTATGTGCAGTGGAAATACTCGGGTCAATTGGAAACTTATATAACAGGGTTTTTTTTTTTTAATCAAGAATGAAGTGTAGTGAAATGTTAAATATAAATCATACATCCAATAGTTTATAGTTCAGAGAGCACATGTGAAGAGGACTACTACTGCTGTTGCTACTATTACCGCTACTACTACTACTACTACTACTACTACTACTACTACTACTACTACTACTACTACTACTGCTACTACTGCTGCTGCTACTACTACTACCACTACTACTACCACCACCACTGCTGCTGCCACTGCTACTGCTGCTGCTGCTACTGCTGCTACTGCTGCTGCTGCTACCACCACTACCACTACTACTACTACTACTACTATTACTATTACTACTTCTACTAATACTGCTGCTGCTACTACTACTATTTCTACTATTACTACTACTGCTGCTAATACTCGTACTATTACTGTTACTACCACCACTGCTACTACTATTGCTACTACTACTACTACTACTACTACTACTACTACTACTACTACTACTACTACTACTACTACTACTACTACTACTACTACTACTACTACTGTTTAGCACTACTACTGATGATGATAATGATGACACTCTAATCTGCGCGTCAGGACAAGTAGAGGTAATCATTAAGACAAAATCAGAAACACAACACACAGCAGAGATATCACAGAGCTTTCCTGGAAGTTTTGGTCGAGGTTGGGAATATCTTACCGCGCCTCTTCTCCCAGACACGTGTTTGGGGCCGTTTTGTATCACCATGCGTGCTTTGGGGTCCGAGGGGTCTCCAAGCGCAAGGGTTCAAATCCTGTCCACGGTCCGAGTGTAGGTTGGGCTTCCTCACTCGGGGCAACGGTTTCCTAGCGGGTGGGCTTTGAGATACGAGGTACCACAAAAAGTTTCCCCTTTAGCCTATAAATTTCCGTGAAAAACCCACATGGTATGAAAAAAAAAACTCAACACAACACTTCACTATATCTATTAATTCTTGTATGATTTAACTTATTTATTTTCTCTCACTCATCTTTTTTTCCGTTTTTTTTTTATTTCTATAGACTTTTTTCTTCGTAAGGCATTGTACATGTATTATCATCTATTAACTTCTTACTTTCTTTATCTTCTTTATCTTACTTTATTCATCTTCACTTTATTTTATTTTTTATTTGTCTAATGTTTTTTTTTTTTTTCTTTTGTACGGGTTGGCCCCCCTTCATTTTTTTTTACTGAGAGGTGTTACTTTCCAGGGATTCTGCTATAATATGCATGCTTTTTTTTACGATTTTGTTGATTTTATATTTCCTTTTTTCGTTCGATATGCTCTTTCTCTCTGTTTTCACTTGCTTTCATCACATATATGAAACAACGTCACGGGAACGGACGTTTTCGTTCATGTCACAAGGCTCATCCGGTCCCTGAAGAAAGACCCTCCCAGGAAAGGAGACAAAGTCCTTTTTCAACGTGCGAGAAGATGAAGAACCTGAGGCCCGGGATGTGGCGTGGAACAGACCAATCACTGGTCCACCGAGGGGAAGCCCACGAACATCGCCCAAGGTATGAGTGAAGGACATGCAAGCAAAAATAACCTCTTTCATTTGCGCCGCCAAGGCTATCGTGGGTACCGACCACCGTCGTCTGCATTTGCTAACTCTTCTACTTTTACAGCACCACGGCTTTCCCAGCATTTAAATACCTATGAAAGTATTCGCCGCTCCACGCCTCTAAAACGATGCCACCGGGACGATAGCAGCCCGGAGTAGCGCACAGTGTGGGTGATGCGAGATGCTGATCACCCCTGCCATGAAAGGGAAAAGGAGAAAGCAATGATCGCCAACGTGGACAACGACCAAAAAGATGAGGAAGACGATGAGGAAGAAGCCATGGACGTAGATGGTCATGAAGAAGACTCGTGACACCATAGTCACAAGCAGCCCTCAGTGGCGAGCACGAGTGACACCAACCAACCCCAGCCCACGGATGAATCTCCAGCTGGGGAAGACAGATGGAAAACACAACGGAGGAAGATGCGAAAACTGAACACCAACTTCAAACCCTCTGCTGAACCATCCCTGTCTGCGTCTGTGCCCAAATCTCATCTCAGCCCAAACATACTGCCATACTGAAAAAGTCACCATCCATCCGGAACTTGCGTCAAGGCAACATTTCTTGCGAGAAAATGCTCTGATTGGAAGCTACTGTCACGACAAGGAAAGTTTCGCCGGTTGATTGTAATGGACCTTAAATGCCAAGCTTTAAAAAAAAATAGCTGTGGGCCAAACCCAAACCCCCGCGTCACCACAACGGGTGACACTCTCTTCATTCTACCATAATAACAACTTATCGCAACTGTATATAAAGGTCACTGAGATGTTTAACAATGTTCTCAAGAGTGGCTTTTACAATAATAGTATACATTTATTGGTAAACTGTCACTAGAATCATGAAAGCACCCTTGAAAGCACCAATAACGTCCACTACAGCCAATAAAGAAATCATTAGCCATGATTTCAATGGTCATTTTCACACAGTCCTTGGTAAACTATCACTAAGATCATTAAAGAATTCTTGAAAGCGCCAATAGCGTCTACTAAAACCTACTAAAAAGTAAGATGAGAAGATGAAGTGTGTGAGAAAAAGGCAGAAATAAAAATAATGATGCAGAGTGCGAACACGCGACACGAGATAAAAGAAAAAAAAGAAAGAAGAACGAAAAAAACTCTGCGAGGATCAATTGAATATACAAACAGCAGGTAAAAGTTAAAAGTCACAGATGAAAGTTGGGAAAGGCCATTCTCACCTGCCACTTCTCATGGCTAACAATACTTCTTTCACTTTTCTTTATCTTTTTCTTTGCTTACAGATCAGATTCTCCTCGCTTATGTAACGATTCTCTGCTCCCCCACATGCCCACTTCAGCTATTCCTTTACATTCTATATCCATTCATTTAATTCTCACATCACTGCACGTTCCATTTTTCTCAATATTTTTTTCCTTTCCTTTTATCTACAGCTTTTCTTCGCTTATGTAAAGGTTCTCTGTTCTCCGCAAACCTCAATCACCTTATTCTTTTCCATCAATGCTGTTTTTTGTGTCCATATCCTCAACTCCTTCCAACCTTCCTTGCCTTCCACTTCTTTTTCATTCCTTCGTCTTTCATTAATTTTCTTCCCACGTCTAAATAATTATTAACCAAGTAACGACACACATATTTCAAAGTGCCAAGGTTGTGTTTTTAACAACAACTTAACCCTCTTCAGTACCATGACACGTTTCCATATTCATTCTGATACTATTTGGTGATTTTATACAGCTTCAGAAACTCATGTGGAGGATTAAAATAGTAAAGATCGTGGCCATTAATCTTCTGACTTCCATAGACCCTTCCCTAGTGTCAATAAAATGGTCTGTCACACCCAAAACTCAAGGTAGAAATGCGTCACAGTACTGAACGAGCTAATGATAACCCATTGGTTTTTCTCCATATTTAAAAATCTTATACTATAGAGTGTTCGCAGATGGTCTATGAATGTAACTCGTCTTCGTCTTCTGCGTACTTACATCAGCCGTTCTGTGGTTCATAAGCGTGCAAAACGTGTGACTCTCTTCCGTTAAGTGCATTCATTCAATCGTGTCTCTATGCGCGTGTCCGTATGAGTGCTTGCTTATGTGCGTGTGTGAAGGAACGGTGGTACAAAAAGAGACTGAACAAAAATAAAAATGGTTTAAAGTAAAGGAAGAAAGAAGAATAGAAGAAAGAAACATTTGCGGGGAGGAGAGGAAGGACGACGAAAGGGAGAGAAGAGTGAGGAGGAGGGAAGGAGGGAAGACAGAAAGAAAAGAGGAGGAGAAGTAAAGAATGGAAAGACTTAGAGAGAGAGAGAGAGAGAGAGAGAGAGAGAGAGAGAGAGAGAGAGAGAGAGAGAGAGAGAGAGAGAGAGAGAGAGAGAGAGAGAGAGAGAGAGAGAGAGAGAGAGAGAGAGAGAGAGAGAGAGAGAGAGAGAGAGAGAGAGAGAGAGAGAGAGAGAGAGAGAGAGAGAGAGAGAGAGAGAGAGAGAGAGAGAGAGAGAGAGAGAGAGAGAGAGAGAGAGAGAGAGAGAGAGAGAGAGAGAGAGAGAGAAGAGAGAAAGAGAAGAGAGAGAGAGAGAGAAAGAGAGAGAGAGAGAGAGAGAGAGAGAGAGAGAGAGAGAGAGAGAGAGAGAGAGAGAGAGAGAGAGAGAGAGAGAGAGAGAGAGAGATCCACCCAAACACACGCCCTCGCTGCCCCGCCCATAACCACCAACACCACCACCACCACCGTCACCACCACCACCACCACCACCACCACCACCACCACCAAGAGGGAGAAGGTTGGCGGCGGCAAAGCAGGAACACAGATTCAGACACACTCATAAAATTATCCATAACACGTCTGGAAGCTGGCCAAGCCTTCCCGTGGGGCCTTGGAGAAGATATTGTGGCGGCGGCGGAGGAGGCGGTAGCAGCGGCGGCGGTGGTGGTGGTGGTGCTAGAGTAGGGATGGTGGTGGTAGTACTGGTGGGGATAGTTTTCGTTTGCTGGATTGATTTTCTCTATCGCTTTGTTTGCACAGGTTAGAGTAGTAGTAGTAGTAGTAGTAGTAGTAGTAGTAGTAGTAGTAGTAGTAGTAGTAGTAGTAGTAGTAGTAGTAGTAGTAGTAGTAGTAGTAGTAGTAGTAGTACTAGTACTAGTACTAGTAGTAGTAGTAGTAGTAGTAGTAGTAGTAGTAGTAGTAGTTGTATAAACAAGAACAGGAGCAGAGTCTAACCTATCCTAATCTAACAGACCTCTCCACAGACAACAGCAACACACGGCACACTGGCGGCAATAAAGCGCACAGACACACACACACACACACACACACACACACACACACACACACACACACACACCGCGTAGTGTAGTGGTTAGCACACTCGACTCACAATCGAGAGGCCCGGGTTCGAGTCCCGACGCGGCGAGGCAAATGGGCAAGCCTCTTAATGTGTGGCCCCTGTTCACCTAGCTGCCTAGCAGTAAATAGGTACACGGGATGTAACTCGAGGGGTTGTGGCCTCGCTTTCCCGGTGTGTTGAGTGTGTTGTGGTCTCAGTCCTACCCGAAGATCGGTCTATGAGCTCTGATCTCGCTCCGCAATGGGGAAGACTGGCTGGGTGACCAGCAGACGACCGAGGTGAATTACACACACACACACACACACACACACACACACACACACACACACACACACACACACACACACACTGGCTTCACAAGCCAGAGGACCGGGGTTCGATTCCCCGGCCGGGTGGAGATATTTGGGTGTGTCTCCTTTCACGTGTAGCCCCTGTTCACCTAGCAGTGAGTAGGTACGGGATGTAAATCGAGGAGTTGTGACCTTGTTGTCCCGGTGTGTGGTGTGTGCCTGGTCTCAGGTCTATCCGAAGATCGGAAATAATGAGCTCTGAGCTCGTTCCGTAGGGTAACGTCTGGCTGTCTCGTCACAGACTGCAGCAGATCAAACAGTGAAACACACACAGCACAGTGGGGGCAGAGTGGCGTGGTGACAACACAATGAGCGGAGTAATTGCTTTCATGATGCCAGTAGTAATTATTTGGCTTACGCATTTATTCACGGAGATTAAGAGGAACACATTCATTCACGGCGATGATGGCGATCGTAATAATAATGATAGCTGCAGCAAAACCTGTTGATTTCTCTGAGTCTACCGAGCCTAGCCACACAATGCGGGGCCGCGTCACCTGGCTGGCTCATCCCGCAGCCCCACACGGAATCTGGTCCATGTCCCCGCGCGCCATGTCCTCATGTCCAATTTTGCTGTGCCTTTGTCAGTGTTTTAGTGCTTCTGCCTCTCATTTAGCGGCACAAAGCGACCATCGCGACTCACCGAGGCTGAAAAATAGAGGCAGCGTTTGCCGTGCGGAGAAACCTTTAGGCGGCGGGGTGGAAGGCAAACAGCGGCTCATTCCGCGGTGATGGGCTGCGCCGCCCATGATTGAAAGGATCTATATTCCGTTTAAATTTTTCGTTTGCCTCGACATTTGAGTCTGACAGGATTTTACTGTTTAGTTATTTCTTCCAAATTTACCCCAATGTTTTGGTTAATTGGAATACGTCAGGAAGCAGGATTCTTTTTTGGCGTGCGTGTGAGTTTAGATAATGTGATTTATGTCAGGAAATAATTTCTAAAAAATGCTCGCCACAAACAGTCCATTAACTTTACCGAGTGAGAATATTTTTGCTGCTGTGCTTGAACACGAATTGTTAGTAACATTCATCGCCAAATGTGTTAAGATACAAAAACTCATCCTGTGATAAAGAGCCACTTTTAATGCTGCTCTTGCTTCCGACACTGAGGGAGGCGGAGATCAGCAACACCTCAGCGCAAGGCAACAGACACGCCCTTTTTAATTAAGCACTCCTGCTGCTCTCTGCCGCGAGTAGCATTTGCCTTCACTTCAGATTCAAAGGAGGAAATTAAACCCGTTATGGTGTCGCAACAGTAAGGTCATAATGGTGCAGGATGGGATGAGAGAGATTAAGAAGAGCAACACTGTACACTGAAGATGAGAGGAAGCACTGTTCTATCCAAACGTTCTTAAACAAGAAGATAAAGCCAACACATTGAACGTCTCAAGAGAAGAAATAGACTGCCTACACTGGAATCCTGAAGCGACATAAGAGATTTAGAGTAGCCGGAAGAGGAGTAATCAACTCTCTACCTTGAGGCTACTAATCCTTCAGATGCTAAGGCTCTCCTTAAGCTATTAGAAATTTGTCTAACACAAGTCCAGATTATAAAAATCAAGAGCCAACATTGTCAATAAGAAAAACAATTGGTTAGCTTAAACACTTTAGTCTCTATAGGTTCATTTTTGCTCGCTAAAAGCGTGTAGGATTATTTGTATACATTAACGCGTCAGTGTCGTTCATAATCCAGAAAGCATCTGAAGCCAACAAAAGAAGACCAGCATCAAACCTTGCGGCATTTGGATAACAGACTCTGAACCTTGAATGGCTGAAGGGGAGGAATCAGCTGCTTACCATGAACTCCTTGAGAAATCCAGCAAAATCTTGAAAGGCCTACAAATAAAGGATCAGCACTTAATCTTAAAATTCTCGCATAGTAGATTTCGAGCCTTGAAGAACTAAAAGTAACAAAACCAGCTGCTTACCCTGAAATGCCAAAGCCTCCAACCAAGAACCATAACATTGAAATATTGAAAAAGATGAAACTAACTACCCATTACCAAACCCCTAAACAAAACAAGGATAAGCTCACTCACCTTGTATCCCTTGAGTTGCTCCACGGTACAGGGCAGGAGAGCATCACGTCCCACCGTCACTGTGATATTAGGCACGTCCTCAATGAAGCGCGGCAGCTCGTCTTTGTCCTCGCTCACCACTGCGGAGGAGGAGGAAGGGACGGAGGTGAAGGAGCGCATCCGGTGGCGTGACTTTAGGTGAGGGCCAAGAAACCAAGAAATAAGGTGAAAGGGAGTAAGACATTGATTGAAGGAAAGTGACCGAGGGGTGAGAGAGAGAGAGAGAGAGAGAGAGAGAGAGAGAGAGAGAGAGAGAGAGAGAGAGAGAGAGAGAGAGAGAGAGAGAGAGAGAGAGAGAGAGAGAGAGAGAGAGAGAGTCATTGGGTGAAAGAAAGAGTAACGGAGAGAGAAGAGAGAGAGAGAGAGAGAGAGAGAGAGAGAGAGAGAGAGAGAGAGAGAGAGAGAGAGAGAGAGAAATAACGAAAAAGTCATTTTATGTAACACTTTAACACAAATAAATATTGAAAATAAGAAAAAACTCCAAATTTTATCAAGCTTCAGAAACTCATGCGGGGAGATTAAAATAGTGAAGACTTTGGCCATTAATTAATCTTCTGACCTCTATAGACTCTTCCTAATGTCAATAAAATGGTCTAATAGTTCACAATTCTCAAGGTAAAAATGTGTCTCAGTTTTGATTCGGTTTACCATTAACAACAGCAAGACACACACCAAACTGAAAAAGACCTTTATTCTTTTTAACTCCTTCAGTACCATGATGTATTTTTCATATTCATTCTGCTTACTGTCGGGTGATTGTATACAGCTTCAGAAACTCATGTGGGGGGATTGAAATAGTGAAGACTGTGACCATTAATCTTGTGACCTCTATAGACCCTTCCTAATGTCAATAAGATGGTCCAATCGTACACAAATCTCAAGGTAAAAATGTGTCTCAGTATTGAAGCGGTTAACATTTCCATTTTCAGTCCTGCTTCATCTTATATACACACTAACCCACTCCTTTTTATTTAATGCAGGAGGGACAGCTGGCCAAGGGCAACAAAATATGGAAAACAAAAAGGCCCACTGTGTCGCCAGTTCCCTAAAGGACATGAGAGTTAACAAAATACAGGGGCAAATGTCTTGACACTCAACAAAACACGGCTCCTTGTTTCGTCCCAGCTGGCCCGGAGACTGACCGACAGAGGATGGGGTTCAAGGTTATTCCCGTCATCAAAAGACTATTGTTATTCCTCAGAGTCGTGTTATAGCGTCAGCAGCTCCTTGTCTCCCCGGTTCCCTCCCTCACATTCACTCACACATCTAATCCACTTACGCACATCTCTCAAAACAGAAAAAAAGGCAATTAAAGTTTAGAATCCGCCAGGAAAAGAAAGGCAGACGAAACATCAACACAGCAATCAAGTGACACGTGTGAAGTACATTGAAGGTCCGGATCACTCACACTGGGAGCCGCTTAAGATCTGGCAAGAGTCCAGCTTTAGAGGGAGGGAGAGAGGGAGAGAGAGAACGAGAGGGAGTAAGTGCTAGGGAGAGTATTGGAAAGGGAAGTGTACCTCTGGGAGTGTGATTGATGGGTGGACTGCAATAGTGAGAGAGAGAGAGAGAGAGAGAGAGAGAGAGAGAGAGAGAGAGAGAGAGAGAGAGAGAGAGAGAGAGTACAAAATGCTTAAATAATTGAGTAACTGTAACCTATACACACACACACACACACACACACACACACACACACACACACACACACACAAGCGTAAGGAAACAATTGATAAGATCCTATAGAAACAACACGGATATCCATCGAAACTGACCGAAAGCTAAATAAACCATCTCTCTCTCTCTCTCTCTCTCTCTCTCTCTCTCTCTCTCTCTCTCTCTCATTCTACAAATGTTTTTTTCATTGCTTTGTGGAAGCCGGAGAGAGAGAGAGAGAGAGAGAGAGAGAGAGAGAGAGAGAGAGAGAGAGAGAGAGAGAGAGAGAGAGAGAGAGAGAGAGAGAGAGAGAGAGAGAGAGAGAGAGAGAGAGAGAGAGAGAGAGAGAGAGAGAGAGAGAGAGTGTGTGTGTGTGTGTGTGTGTGTGTGTGTGTGTGTCTGGCGGAGTTCCAAGAAGTACCTACACTGAATATCATTGTCTGTATGGATGAATTAATCTGTATACGAATAACAATCCGATCATTGTTCTGTTCTATACATAAGTTCTGCAATTATTAACCTCTCTCTCTCTCTCTCTCTCTCTCTGGTAAATATCGGAAAATGACGAAAAACTCAAGAGAAACGAAGGAATGGAAGGGATGGCAAGGGAAGGATGAGGAAGGAAAGAAGGCGTAGGTCAAGATCATGTCCCGCATTACCACTACAAACACTCCCACACTTCCCCCTCTCCGCGCCACATCGAACTTCCAGCGGGCGAGTTCGGAAACACTTCAACACTTCCCGGCGATACAGAGGCGGGGAAAAGTTGGTCTCGTCCTCGCTCTCGCCCCTCAAAGACTGGAGGCGTTAATGGGGCTTTCTTCGGCGACCTCTCGTGATTGCACACCTTGCCAACCTTTAGTGTTAATCTGGCGCGAGCTGCTGAGGGGGTGAGGCCGAGGAGGAATGTGGGCAGCTGCGGCAAGGAAGGAAGGAAGAAGGTAGGTTTTGGTGGTGGTGGTGGTGGTGGAGAGAGAAGGACGTGGTGGTGGTGGTGGTAATGGTGGTGGTAGAGAAATTAATAAAAGGAGGAAAAGGAAGTTTTTAAGAGGTGTATGTATTTTTTTTCCTTTTCATAAACTCTAAAATGGAAGAAAACTGCGTCTGTGTGTGTGTGTGTGTGTGTGTGTGTGTGTGTGTGTGTGTGTGTGTGTGTGTGTGTTGGATTATTGCTCTCTCTCTCTCTCTCTCTCTCTCTCTCTCTCTCTCTCTCTGGTTGTGGTGGTGGTAGTGGCGTCAGCGGCGACTGCGGGCACTGACTGTTAAAATAGTTGTAGTTGTGCAGAGTTGGATGCTAAGAAGGGAAACACGCCTTTTTTTATTTTAGTGTGTGTGTGTGTGTGTGTGTGTGTGTGTGTGTGTGTGTGTGTGTGTGTGTGTGTGTGTGTGTGTGTGTGTGTGTGTGTGTGTGTGTGTCCCTGTTGCTATTGCGACAGTGGTTGTGTTGTGGTGGCGGTAGTGGCAGTGGTGGTGGTGGTGGTGGTGGTGGAGGTGATTATGACAAAGTTGCGTGTACCATCAGCGATCTTTCTGTTGCTATTCTTGTTGTTGCTCTTGCTGACTGTGTTTTTAGCGGTGATGATGGTGGTGGTGGTGGTGGTGGTGGTGGTGGTGGTGGTCCTGCAGCTTCAACAGTGCTAGTGGTTATGGGGTGGTGGTGTGTTGTTTGTGGTAATTTTGGTGATGGTAATGACAATAACAATAATGGTGGTGGCAGTGTTGATTTTCGATAAGTAGAAGTAGTAGTAGTAGTAGTAGTAGTAATAGTAGCAGTAGTAGTAGTAGTAGTAGCAGCAGCAGCAGCAGTAGTAGTAGTAGTAGTAGTAGTAGTAATAGGAACAGTAGCAGTAGCAATAGCAGTAGCAGTAGTAGTAGTAATAGTGGTAGTAGTAGTAGTAGTAGCAGTAGTAGTAGTAGTAGTAGTAGCAATAGTAGTAGTAAAAGTATTAATAGTTGAAGTAGTAGTAGCAGCTATAGTAGTAGTAGTAATAGTAACAGTAGTAGTAGTAGTAGTAGTAGCAGCAGTAGCAATAGCAGTAGCAGTAGCAGTAGCAGTAGCAGTAGCAGTAGCAGTAGTAGTAGTAGTAGTAGTAGTAGAAGTGATAATAATAATAGTTGAAGTAACAGCACTAGCAACAATAACAAAACCAATCACTACATATATCAACAAAGCAATAACAACAACAGCAGCAACAACAGCAACAACAACCACAACAACAACAACACGAGCAGCGGCATCAGTAGAGGTAATAACGATAATAGCAGTGGTGTCCTGGCGTCCCTCTAGGCGTCACGCAGTCCCCAATAATATTTAAAATTTAATTCTTCCTGTGCTAACGTCCGTCTCTCGCGTCCTCCTTTATGAGAGAGCAAAATGAGAACAACAGAAGGAAAATAGAGTATATAAATAGAAGAGTGAAGGAAGAAAGAATAGGAAGTAGAAAAGAATGAAAAATGTAAGATGGATAACTAGGGAAAAAAATACAAAATGAAAAATGAAAGAGAGAGAGAGAGAGAGAGAGAGAGAGAGAGAGAGAGAGAGAGAGAGAGAGAGAGAGAGAGAGAGAGAGAGAACTGATGGGAGGAGGAAAGAAGGGCAAAAGATGAGTGAGATAATTGATGAGAAGAGAGAGGGAAAGGAAGCAGATATAGACATAAAGATGGAGAGACAGAGACAGAGACAGAGAGAGAGAGAGAGAGAGAGAGAGAGAGAGAGAGAGAGAGAGAGAGAGAGAGAGAGAGAGAAAGATAAGACAAATAGACAGCATAAATAAGATAGAAAAAGAAAAGACATAATGATAGTGAAGAAGAAAGTAGAAGGAATAAGAGATTGATGAATACAGAGAGAGAGAGAGAGAGAGAGAGAGAGAGAGAGAGAGAGAGAGAGAGAGAGAGAGAGAGAGAGAGAGAGAGAAAAAAAAGATGAAAGAAGACACAAAACAAATGAAGAAATGAAGACGTGAACAAAAAATACGAAAAAAAAACACAAAAACACAAAAATAAACAGATAAAAATAGAGGAAACATCAAAAAGAAGAAAAAAAGGAAACTACAAGAACTAAGATAAAGACACAGAGAGAGACAGAGAAGAAGAGAGAGAGAGAGAGAGAGAGAGATGGAGAGCTAGGAGGGGGTTGGTGGGAATGGGGGAAAGGGGAGAGGCGTCAGCTGGGGTTTATGCTCGAGGTGGTAAAGGTGATAGTCCGACTGATTCCCCAACAACCCCATCATTAAAGTTGTCTCGAGCATAAACACGGCGTCAGTCTGTGTGGACCCGACGCCGCCTGCTGGTTGGGGGGTAGAGAGAGAGAGAGAGAGAGAGAGAGTAGAGTGGGTGGGTAAATAGTTTTATTAGTGGTTTCTCTTACTGGCAATGAATAAATCTGGTAAACTGCCCGACACACTCTCTCTCTCTCTCTCTCTCTCTCTCTCACACACACACACACACACACACACACACACACACACACACACACACACACACACACACACACACACACACACACACACACACACACACACACACACACACACACACACACACATTCAGAGAGAGAGAGAGAGAGAGAATTAAGAGCAAAAGTTAGCTCTCGCCGTGTAAAATTTTCACGCCCTCAGTGTTACTCTCACATTTCCCGCGACGACGCCGATTCTCTCTCTCTCTCTCTCTCTCTCTCTCTCTCTCTCTCTTGTCTCATCTAACCATATCATCTCCACTACGCTCACTCCTTCACAAACACTACCACCACCACAACCACCACCAGCACCATTACTCTCACTCCTTCACCACCACCACCACCACCACCACAACTACCATTATCACTACCAATATTTTACTTCCATCGCTACCATTTAATTTAGCACTTCACGATAGCATTAGTCCTCTCTTTTTTTTCTATTTCCTTCTCCACTTCCTTCTCTTCCTCCTCTTTCTTCTGCTTCTGTTCATCATCATCATCATTATCATCCTCATCAACATCATCATCCCAAAATGCTAAAGTCATCATCTCTACCGCTACACCAACAGCTACTACTATACTGCTATTACTACTACTACTACTACTACTACTACTACTACTACTACTACTACTACTACTACTACTACTACTACTACTACTACTACTACTACTACTACTACTACTACTACTACTACTGCCATTAACATTACTACTACTACTACTACTACTACTACTACTACTACTATGTATTTTTTTTCTATTCAAAACTCAAATATTTTCACTTACCTTCTTTTATTTTTAGTTTATTCATCATATATTACACTTATACATTTCAATTTTCAGTTTTTTGTTCACTGAATCATAAGGGGAAAAGTTTGCAAAATGTACAGTATAGAATCTTTTTTTTTTTACTTTTTATTTCAAAGGAATGATATGGATGGACTAAGTTCGTAGCTTCTCTCTCTCTCTCTCTCTCTCTCTCTCTCTCTCTCTCTCTCTCTCACGGGAAGTGGTAATTCTGTTCCGTCTAGGCCATTGCACTTCAACTCTGCCTTGTGGGTCTCTCTCTCTCTCTCTCTCTCTCTCTCTCTCTCTCTCTCTCTCTCTCTCTCTCTCTCTCTCTCTCTCTCTCTCTCTCTCTCAACTGATCATTCTTTCTCGTGTGTGTGTGTGTGTGTGTGTGTGTGTGTGTGTGTGTGTGTGTGTGTGTGTGTGTGTGTGTAATGCTAATAATAACAACGATGATAACAAAAATAACACCTTTTTGTATTTAATCTGTCTATCATCCACGTTGTGTAGCTTTGTCAGTTTCTCTCTCTCTCTCTCTCTCTCTCTCTCTCTCTCTCTCTCTCTCTCTCTCTCTCTCTCACACACACACACACACACACACACACACACACACACACACACACACACCCACACACTGCAAGGATCACATCGCGTAGTTAGTTTGTACAAATACCAATATGCAGTACAATCTCCGTCCTACTGACCAATTCTGTTGCGTATATTTAATGAAAGGGAAGACGATATGCTGCTTAATCTCACTGCTGTGGGAGAGAACCTTTGAAAATATTGGTAAAAAAAACAAGACCTGTATTTTCCGAACTCAATGAAGGAGAAAAATAAATGAAAGGTCAAATGATAAAAAAATAAATACCTTGATATTAAAAGATAAAACACAAAGAGAAAAAAAAATAAGAAACAAGGAGACAATAATATTGAATAAACTTCCCTGACGTTAATTAAAGTGTGTTTTGATTACTAACTCATGAAAAAAATAAAATCGTAACATTTCGATAACCTTAACCTCTTCAGTACCGTGACACGTTTTAATTTTCATTCTAGTTACTATTTGGTGCTTTTTATACAGCTTCAGAAACTCATGCGGGGATTAAAATGGTGAAGATTCTGACCATTAATTTTCTGACTTCCATAGACCCTTCTTAATCTAGATAAAATCGTCTAGTCGTACTCAAAACACAAGGTAGAAATGCATGCCCGTTCTGAAGGGATTAAAATGAGAAGTAAAGGAAATGCAACAACTCTCCCAAAAAAAAAAATGTGATATAAAGTAAAAGGAAAGAATATTGAACATACCTAAGCTAACCATGCAGAGAAATAACCTACGAAGCAAACATACATAGGATATTCGTCACCCAGTATTCACGTTGTACACTCGAGTCCAGTACATGCATCAGTCTGCGCGTATGCCGTTCATTGCTTCACAAATCAAGTATTGACGGTCGTGTTCGAATGCGTAGATAAAATATTCGTATTCGTGAAATGATTTTGTGAATTATTATTATTTCGTTGTCGGGAATAGTTATACATGTGACAGCTGGCTCGGGACTGAGTGAATGGGCACAGAGAGAGAGAGAGAGAGAGAGACAGAGACAGATACACAGACAGACAGACACGCAAACAAACAGACAGACAAGAATTTTACAAGCTTATAACACCAGCTCTAACAAAGTAAGTACACCTACACTTCACAGTAAGAAATAAATATCTCTAAAAGTAAACCTGAATCAATTGCTACCACCGCCCAAGTTTCATCAGGCACTGGAAAGCTTCGGAAACTTTGAAATTATCGAAGTATAAACGAAGCTAAATTTATGGATGGGGATGATGAGTGTAAATAAGGAGGCATATTTTTAACACAGAAAATGTCACGTTTAGATCTGGTGTCTGACATCCTGCAACTTCCCTTTACGTTCTGATATTCTTAAGTCAGCACTTTTCATCACGACACTGACAAAGAACAGAAACAAAAAGTAAAGCTCCGGTGGCTTTATAGAACATACACAACTCGCCTGCCTGAAAAATCAAAAATACACCTTGACAATTCACATGTTTACCTGTAGCTATCACTTCACGTCCGTGGCGCGCCGCGTGGAAGGGTAATGTTTACGATCATCCTCGTCATAACACCATTAGGCGGCGAGCGCGGGCTGGCCGAGGGACCGAGGCAGGCCACACCCGATGACGTAAGAATAACACACACCAAGGGAAATACAGCCTAAGGTAGTGAGTGTTGTAATCTTGTAACCGTACACACACACACACACACACACACACACACACACACACATACCGCGTAGTGTAGTGGTTAGCACGCTCGACTCACAATCGAGAGGGCCGAGTTCGAGTCCCGGTAAGCGGCGAGGCAAATGGGCAAGCCTCTTAATGTGTGGCCCCTGTTCACCTAGCAGTAAATAAGTACGGGATGTAACTCGAGGGGTTGTGGCCTCGCTTTCCCGGTGTGTGGAGTGTGTTGTGGTCTCAGTCCTACCCGAAGATCGGTCTATGAGCTCTGAGCTCGCTCCGTAATGGGAAAGACTGGCTGGGTGACCAGCAGACGACTGTGGTGAATTACACACACACACACACACACACACACACACACACACACACACACACACACACACACACACACACACACAGACATACACACAAGAGAAAAATAGCCTAAGGTAGTGAATGTTGTAATCTTGTAACTGTACACTCACACATTCACACTCTCTCTCTCTCTCTCTCTCTCTCTCTCTCTCTCTCTCTCTCTCTCTCTCTCTCTCTCTCTCTCTCGTGGGAGTGATGAGCTACCAATCCGAGACAAAACCCGTCCCTCTCTGTTGCTCACGAATAGGTGTTTACAAAGCACGCGAGGAACAAAGGCTTTACTGATGGAGAGGAAGGCGACGACAAACGCAGGAACTGATTGTGGCTATAAGAAAGGAAATTATCATGAAAGTCAAATCCTACTTTATCTATTCTTATTTTTTTTCAAGCACTGTTTTTATCCCTTCAGTACCTGGACGCTTCATTTCCTTGGGTTTGGGTACCATTAGACCGTTTTATTGACATTAGAAAGGGTGTGTGGAGGTCAGAAGATTAATGACCACAGTCTTCACTATTCTAATCCCCATATAAGTTTGTGAAGGTGTACAAAAGCAACAAAATAGTCACCAGGATGAATAAGAGATCGCGTCATGGTACTGAAGGGGTTAATGGTATGGTAATGTATATATTCTCTGGGAAGATAACGTTGTGGACACAGTCATGTCATCCTTGTTTCATCAAATTTTTCGAATTTTGAATTTGTTTAACACTGATTTATTACTGTAGACATGTTGCATTTCCAGCTTTACCTGTCACCATTAGGGCGAAATGAATCAAATAAATCTAATAGGTTATAATTCTGCAAATATAAATCTTATCAACATAAATGACCAGTGAAATAGTGCATCACATATTTCACAAAATGACGGGGAGAAATATATTACATTATTTTCTCCCATGAAGATTTGTAGCCTTTCGCCACGCGTTCCACACACGTGCACATGTTGACACACTGTGATGATTTCCTCCCTAACATGAGTATACCATGTTAGCGATCTGAGTGAAGTATTTAACTGTCTAGAACTGCTTATGTACCGTTGTCTTTAGCGAAGCCTCTTGCATATGACTACTCGCACACACACACACACACACACACACACACACACACACACACACACACACACACACACACACACACACATGTGGTTGGTCTTAGGGTTCTTGTCAATAGCTTGCCATAAACCTGAATGTCTTTACAGAACAGGAGAACCTTAAACATCAATCAACAAAGGCACAACTATATATTTTTTTCCAATACTGCGGTGAACTGATGTAAACTTGGCGAAATGGAAGTGTTGCTATGTGAGTGTTTCATCATTGGTATGTTACTGTGGTGGTGAGATGTGTGAATCACCACTTCACAGGAATCATTAATAATAGTAGTATAGTAGCAATAGTAGTAGTAGTAGTAGAAGTAGTAGTAGTAGTAGTAGTAGTAGTAGTAGTAGTAGTAGTAGTAGTAGTAGCAGTAGCAGTAGCAGTAGTAGCAGTAGTAGTAGTAGTAGTAGTAGTAGTAGTAGTAGTTGTTGTTGTTGTAGTAGTGGTAACAGTAGTAGTAGTAGTAGTAGTAGTGTTGTTGCAGCAGTAGTAGTAGTAGTAGTAGTAGTAGTAGTAGTAGTAGTAGTAGTAGTAGTAGTAGTAGTAGTAGTAGTAGTAGTAGTAGCAGTAGTAGTAGTAGTGATGGTAAGGGTGAAAGATTGATAGCAATAATAATAATAATAAATAATAATAATAATAATAATAATAATAATAATAATAATAATAATAATAATAATAATAATAATAATAATAATAATAATAATAATAATAATAATAATAATAATAATAATAATAATAATAATAATAATAATAATAATAATAATAATAATAATAATAATAATAATAATAATAAAAAACAATAACAATGATGATGATGATAATAATAATAATAATAATAATAATAATATTATAATAATAATAATTATTATTATTATTATTATTATTATTAATAATAATCATATTTTATAATAATAATAATAATAATAATAATAATAATAATAATAATAATAATAATAATAATAATAATAATAATAATAATAATAATAATAATAATAATAATAATAATAATAATGATAATAATAACAACAACAACAACAACAACGATAATAACAATAATAACAATAATAATAATAATAAAAAAACAATAGACAACAATAAAAAGTCAGCGATTTGAATGATACTCCCTTTCTCTCTCTCTCTCTCTCTCTCTCTCTCTCTCTCTCTCTCTCTCTCTCTCTCTCTCCCTCACATCAAATTCTAGCCAGAGTCGACCGATTATTAATTTTCCGAGCGGGCTATTTACGGGTCGTGTTGTCGATGGGTTAACATGGCGGTGGTGGACGAGACTGATGCTGCTTTAGTGTCTTTTTATTCGGCCCGTTTTGGAAGCTTAAAGTCGAGGTCGCCATTATCCGGAGCCGGTTCTGACAAGCCGGTATTTCGGGTGCGAGTGCATTTCCCCGTTCCGATTATTTCCACGAACCCCACAGCAATTTATGTCCGTCTGTTTTCAGCTGCGCAGGATCGAATGAATGGTGTTATTATTTATTGACAATCTGGTTGCGTTTGGTTGGTGGTCTCCTTCAGGGGTGTACTGTTCCTATGTGTGTGTGTGTGTGTGTGTGTGTGTGGGTGTGTGGGTGTGTGGGTGTGTACTTGGTGGCGGTATGCGTGTGTTTAGTGTTTGTGTGGTGTAGTACATGGTTTTTGCTTTGAGCATAAGGTTGCTGTTTTGATGCTAGTAGTTTCCATCTTTTTTTTTCATTTTAGTGCATTCTGTTTCCTGAGGTTTATTCTCGTGTGTATGTGTATCTGTGGGGAGGAGGGAATCTGTATGTTTATGTGCGTTTGTCTCTGTGTGTGTGTGTGTGTGTGTGTGTGTGTGTGTGTGTGTGTGTGTGTGTGTGTGTGTGTGTGTGTGTATGTGTGTGTGTGTGTGGCGGTATATTACTATGACAGGAGAAAAGTAATGGCACTTCTCCCTCTGTCACCAGCTTTATTTCTACATTGCATCGCTGTTTCCTGCTACTCTGTTCCATCTTTCCTAGTCTTACTCACCCTTTTCCCTCCCTCACATCGCTTCCTCACACCACTTACAATGTTACCCTTTACATCAGATCTTGTGTCTAACTTCTGTCCGTCTGCTTCCATCTCCATAACCCTCCAATACACACAGTGACAAGGCCAAACCACTGAGGCTGCCTGAGATTAACAAAGCCAGAGATGTGAGGCTGTGGTGGTTTTGGCGTGTCAACAGGAGAGACGAGGAATACAAAAGGAGGATGCTGGTAATGGGTCTATCCAGCAAGGAAAGACAGGGAGACCTAAGTGAAGATTTTTTTTGTGTGCATTGGAAGAAGATATGCTTACAATGAGAGTGAGTGAGGAATGGACAGAAGTATTTAAGAAGGGGTGTGTGTGAGAGAGAGAGAGAGAGAGAGAGAGAGAGAGAGAGAGAGAGAGAGAGAGAGAGAGAGAGAGAGAGAGAGAGAGGCCCGAAGGATACAATCAGCTGACCGAAGTAAACAACCACGTCTTGAAATTTACAAGGAACAGAATGACCATTTTCTTTATTTTTTCCCTTATCTTCCATTTTTTTCCTTCTTTGTCTTCATCTCCGTATTCTTTTTCCCACGTAATTGACTTTCTTTTCATGTATCGTACGTTATTCCTGTTCCGTTCTTTGTGTTATTTTTTATTATTTCATTACGACTTTTTTGCCATTCATAACTTCACTTCTTCTATTTCTTCCTTCCTTCCTCTCCTTCCATCCTTTATTTGTTTATTTATCTATTACCTTTCAGTTTCTTCATTATAGTTATTTTCTAATTTTCATTTTATTACCAGCAACATTTCATTTTAATCTCATAGTTTTCTTTCCTTCCATTCCATGCCTATCTATCTTCTCTTCACTTCCTTCTTAAATCATTTTCTTTTCATTTCAATCCCCCCTTATTTCTGCACACTTGTTTTTTTCTTCTTTTTTACAGTAATAACTCTCATTTCTTTTCCTTCCCTTTAAATATTTTCTGTACGTTTTATGTAATTCTTCTTTACAGTTTTCTATTTTCCTTCCCCCTACCATTTGATTATTTCAGGGTGGCCATAAAAGTTTCCTTACTGCATCTTTCTTTCTTCCGTCTTGCATTCGTTCCTTCAATTTTTCCCCTTTCTAAACCTTGTGTGTGTGTGTGTGTGTTTGTGTGTGTGTGTGTGTGTTTCACTGTTTGATCTGCTGCAGTCTCTGACGAGACAGCCAGACGTTACCCTACGGAACGAGCTCAGAGCTCATTATTTCCGATCTTCGGATAGGTCTGAGACCTTCCTTTTAAGACAGATAAAAGGAAGGGAAAAAGAAGAACGATACAAGAAAAAGTAAATACAAAAGATAGATACAGAAAGAAGATAGAATAGATATAAAGAGAGAAAGGAGAGAGTAGTGGTAAGTTGAAAAAAGAAATAAGAGTAGAATAAAAGAAGCCATTTGTAGAAAGATGATAGAATAGACATAAAAAGAGAAAGAGAGAGTGGTGATAAGTAGATGGAAAAAGGATTAAGAGTAGAATAAGAGAAGCTAATTGTCTCTCAGTGTCAGCCTGGATAAAGATAAAGGAAGACTGTATTGAAACGAGAAAGAACAGTAAGAAAATGGATACACAGATAGATAGATAGATTGATAGATAGATAGATAGATAAATATTTAGAAGCTAGTTGTCTCTCAGTGTCAGCCTGAATAGAGAAAAGAATATTATATACAAACGAGAACGAATAATAAGAAAATAGATACACAGATAGATAGATAGATATATAGATAGGTATTTTATTGACCACAAACCTGATGGAATACATAAGATGCATGAATACATTAATAAATGGTCCAATTATATACATGACTTAGGTTACAAATGCTACCCGAAAATGAAACATATAGGATAACACTAGACAAACTTTAAAGAACTTAACGTTAAAAACAAAACTACCTGAAGATATATAAGTAAGATAAACGCACACACAAAAAGAACAAGGAAAAAACGTAGGTAAGTGGATAAAGAGATTGAATAAGAATAGAATAGAAAAATGTTAGTCTAGGATGAAAAAAAAAAAGAATGATTACAAAAGAAAACGAAAAGAGGTTAAACAAAATGAGAAAAGACAAATGAGCGATAATTAACAGATAAGGAAAACAAAGAACGAATAATAAAGAAAAAAACGAGAAAAATAAAAATCAAACAATTACTCAAAAAAAGAACAAAGAGAGACAAAATAAACAACAAGAAAATAATAAAAGAACATGAGCAGCGTAAGAGAAGACAACCAGGTTCCCGTTTTCTCCCATGACGAACGAGGGAAGGACCGGCCTGGCTTGCTTCCTCCGTGCGGATCAACATTTTTTATTTAGCCCGACACAGTCAGCGGCGGCCACTCATCATCCTGGGAAATATATGGGTGAGTGCCGTGATCCGCCGCTTAGTTCACCTCCTATTTATTACGCTCTATTGCCATATTTCACTCCGGCATTTTAAATAGTGATGATATTTTGTACAGAGTTAAGGAAAAAAGGTAAATTGAAATGTGTTCGAATTATTATCATTATGGTCCGTGGTTGGCGTGGGTTTGGAGGAGGAGGAAGAGGAGGAAGAGGATGAGGACTAAGAGGATGAAGAGAAGGAAACGGACGTGATGGTTTCATTTATTTATCTATTCATCTGTTTATTTGTCTATTTGATTTTCTATTTAGGTTACATTTTTATTGATTTACTGATTAGCTTTTGTCTAATCGTGTATGGTCTTAAATCTCTTATTGCTAACTGTTATGGCTTTCTTGATGTATTTTTTTTTTCAGTACCAAAATTTAACACACACACACACACACACACACACACACACACACACACACACACACACACTGGATAGAGGCATCACAGTGCTATCCCCTCCATGGTGCGATAAACAGCTAAGTTAAGGTTCTAATCTTAAGTCTCCCTCAATGAACATATGTACATTTTCAGTATGTATGTACTGCAATTACTAATAAACTGTATTATTATTATTATTATTATTATCATTATTATTATTATTAGTATTATTATTATTATTATCATTATTACACACACACACACACACACACACACACACACACACACACACACACACACACACACACACACACACACATCGATAGCGGTAAACAGTATGAATATATAAAACGAAAACAAAAAGATCCATATTACTAGCAAGTCCACACACACACACACACACACACACACACACACACACACACACACACACACACACACACCGAGCCCTCAAGGAATCGACTCACAAGAGAACGAATGTAATCAAGAGAACGGAGAGAGCGAAACGGGAGAGAAAAAATACCAAAGGGGGACGAGAAACTTCCTAAAATAAACTCCCAGAAACTTCATTAACTCTACCAGATGGAGGAGAGAATCGACTTCTTGGCGGGAAATGAGAGAGGAGAGAGAGAGAGAGAGAGAGAGAGAGAGAGAGAGAGAGAGAGAGAGAGAGAGAGAGAGAGAGAGAGAGAGAAATAATAAACA
>NC_059298.1:26991087-27036087 GCF_017591435.1 Portunus trituberculatus | reverse complement strand
CTCTCTCTCTCTCTCTCTCTCTCTCTCTCTCTCTCTCTCTCTCTCTCTCTCTCTCTCTCTCTCTCTCTCTACATCTACACTTCGCTTGCTGTTACCTCCACTTTTCTCTCCATTACCTTCTTCTCCACTTCATTCTTCCTTTATTCCTCTATCCATCACTTCCACATTTTTCTCCTATTCCTTCTTCACTGGCACTCTCTTTTCTCACGGCAAAGTACATAATTCAATCTTTCCTATCACATCCTTTTTTTTTTCCTCAATAAACTCAATGTTGGGCAAAAAACAAACACAAAGCAATGTATATCTCAACTTTTTTTGGGGGGGAGTCATCGTTGTTTTGCAGTTTAATTCAAAGTCATTCAGATTTAAGTCGTTTCGTGCGGTTAACAAATTTCCCTGTGTGTGTGTGTGTGTGTGTGATTCACCACGGTCGTCTGTTGGTCACCCAGCCAGTCTTCCCCATTACGGAGCGAGCTCAGAGCTCATAGACCGATCTTCGGGTAGGACTGAGACCACAACACACTCCACACACCGGGAAAGCGAGGCCACAACCCCTCGAGTTACATCCCGTACCTATTTACTGCTAGGTGAACAGGGGCTACACATTAAGAGGCTTGCCCATTTGCCTCGCCGCGCCGGGACTCGAACTCGGCCCTCTCGATTGTGAGTCGAGCGTGCTAACCACTGCACTACGCGGTGTGTGTGTGTGTGTGTGTGTGTGTGTGTGTGTGTGTGTGTGTGTAAGAGAGAGAGAGAGAGAGAGAGAGAGAGAGAGAGAGAGAGAGAGAGAGAGAGAGAGAGAGAGAGAGAGAGAGAGAGAGAGAGAGAGAGAGAGTGTGTTGTTGAAAATGTGAAAGAATCATCCGTTGCGGAGGTAATGAGAGAGAGAGAGAGAGAGAGAGAGAGAGAGAGAGAGAGAGAGAGAGAGAGAGAGAGAGAGAGAGAGAGAGAGAGAGAGAGAGAGAGAGAGAGAGAGAGAGAGAGATTAAGGACTCCATCAACATCCTGGGGGTGGAGGTAGACTCCAAACTCAGCTTCGACCGCCACCTGGAGAGCGTGGCACGTAAGGCATCCCTGAGGGTGACACTCCTACGTCGAGTGAGGCACCTACTCGATGCCAAGGGGCTCATGACGCTGTACAAAGCGCAGGTGAGGCCCATCATGGAGTACAGCCCCCTCAGCTGGATGTGCAGTGCCCAGTCCCACCTCTCCCTGCTGGACAAGGTGCAGCGGCGAGCCGAGCGCCTCCTTCGCGATGCCGGTGGCCTGGGACAGCAGCCCCAAGCTGAGCTACAGCGACAGTGGCATCAGGGGCAGCAGTTGCAGCAGAGACAGCAGCGACAGCACCCAGACCCTCACCAAGAAGCCCCTATCAACGTGCTGGACAGCTTGGAGCACCGAAGGCGTGTTGGGGCCCTTACTGTGCTGCACAAAGCCCAGGTGCAGCAAATACCTCACCTCACGGCTCTACGGATACCCTGGAGGAGGAGTGAACGTACTACGAGAGCGGTAGTGTCCGACACCCTCCTCGAGGTGCCGAGGTGCCATTCTGTGAGGTGTCAGCGCCTTCTCCCACGACACCGCGGTGTTGTGGAACGCCTTCACCTCAGTAATGGACGTCTCCAGCATGTCCACCCAGCAGGTGAAGTGTGCTGCCCACGCCTGGTTACGGACACATCCGCCTGATAGTGACAGTGACAGGTGATAAAATGGCAGTGTCCACCAGCCTGCAATTCCACCTGACAGTGACAGTGGAGGAAAATAGTATGCCTGACAGTGACAGTGAAACACAGTGACGTGGGATGTGCGTGTGCCTGACATGACAGTGCTGATCAGTGGCGAGGGAGGTGCGCAACTGACAGTGACAGTTATGACACCCTCGCTCACAATGCCGTCCCAGGGAGCAGCTTTAGAATGAGCGTCACATGCCAGTGCACGCTCTTAGCTCACGAACTCAGCTCCAACTGTAAACATACTTATGTGTAAAATATGTATGTTATGTGCATTAAGTTTAAATAAAAAAAAAAAAAAGAGAGAGAGAGAGAGAGAGAGAGAGAGAGAGAGTGTGTGTGTGTGTGTGTGTGTGTGTGTGTGTGTGTGTGTCGCTGAAAAGTGTGAAAGAATGATCAGTTGTGGCGGTGATGAGAGAGAGAGAGAGAGAGAGAGAGAGAGAGAGAGAGAGAGAGAGAGAGAGAGAGAGAGAGAGAGAGAGAGAGAGTGTGTATAATGAAGCAGTTAACGTTATACTGACTGAAGTGTTAATTGGTATTGGTTTCGATAATGATAAATTTAAACAATGAAAGCAGTGGTGGACGTGAAGAGGAGGAGGAGGAGGAGGAGGAGGAGGAGGAGGAGGAGGAGGAGGAGGAGGAGGAGGAGGAGGAGGAGGAGGAGGAGGAGGAGGAGGAGGAGGAGGAGGAGGAAGAGGAGGACGAGGAGGTGGGAGAGGAGTAGGGAAAGGAGGGGGAAAGAAGAGGAGGATGAAGAGGAGAAGGAGGGGTAGGGAAAGGGAGGAGGAGGAGGAGGAGGAGGAGGAGGAGGAGGAGGAAGAGGAGGAGGAGGAGGAGGAGGAGGAGGAGGAGGAGGAATACAAATACAAAGGAATACAAAGGAAAGACCAAGCAACAACAGACCCTGGGGTCCTTACTAGGCTGCTTGGTTAACTATTCTATACTAACTACATAGTGTTAGAGACAGGACAGTAAAGCAGAAGGCTCCTCCCCACCCACCCATCCCACCAGCCGAAGCTGGCAGGAAAAGGAAAGGCACCATGTGGTATTGAAAAACCAAATGGAATTTTAGAGGATAGAGAAAGGAATTTGTAATCTACGTCTACTCTTGTTTGTGGGGGACTATGTAGGTGCTTGACGGTTATGTAGTGTGGTGAATGTGCGTGTGGGTGGAGTCACAGTGTGGAGGAGGAGGAAGAGGAGGAGGAAGAGGAGGAAGAAGAGGAGGAGGAGGTAGTAGCCAGGAGAGTGGAAATTGGGTTTTATTTCTCTCTCTCTCTCTCTCTCTCTCTCTCTCTCTCTCTCTCTAATTCACATGGCAATAATAACAGTAATGACAGTTTAAATAATAGCAGTGATAGTAACAGCAGTCGTCACCTTTGTATTACTGGGTCATCACATCTTGTCACTCAAATGCGGGTTTTTTATATATACAAGCCACGTTACATGTAAAAAAAATAGAGAGGATGGCGCAATTGTAGTAGTCTTTCTTGCGTGTTTTCCATTGCTGGTAAGATTAAGCAAGGCAAGGCAAGGTAAGGTATGGTAAGGTATGGTAAGGTAAGGTGAGGTAAGGTAACGATAGGTAAGGTAAGGCAGACAGTTGTAACACGAGGGTAGGCAAGGGAAAGAGTATGCAGTTAAGAGTGAATGAACTTGTGAAGAACAGATAGAGGAAGGAACATGAGTGAAGGGAGAGATGAGAGCAGGATTGAAGAAAGAGCTGAGGGAGGTGGTGTCTGTGAGAGAGAGAGAGAGAGAGAGAGAGAGAGAGAGAGAGAGAGAGAGAGAGAGAGAGAGAGAGAGAGAGAGAGAGAGAGAGAGAGAGAGAGAGAGAGAGAGAGAGAGAGAGAGAGAGAGAGAGAGAGAGAGAGTGTGTGTGTGTGTGTGTGTGTGTTAGAATAGGGAAGCCAGAGAGAGAGAGAGAGAGAGAGAGAAATTATAGACAGATAGATATACATACTCACAGATACAAATAAATAGATAAATACATAGATAGACAGATAGATAGATAGACAGACAGACAGACGGATAGACAAATAGATATCAGTAACAAGTAAATAGACAGAAAAACAGACACACAAACAGATAGACAATGACTACTGACTAGCTTGAGGGGAGACACACCCGCCTAATGAAGGTAGGATGTGTTGTGACCGTGAATGGCGAGGCGAGGTAATGATCACGGTGAGTATTGTGTTGCTGGACAATGATAAGCAACAACTGTAGTACATAGTAAAGCTTGACATATACATCCCATTTGTGCCCAGTCCTTCTCAGCGCCGCCAGACTTACTATTGATTCTTGGCCGCGAGAAAGCTAGGTAGTGGTCGATTCGATGTTACTTTTTTCACGTCTTGCCTCCCATGTTAAAAAAAATGTCTTGTATAAATATTCTTGTACTTCTGTCTTTCTTCCCTCTTGTCTCTTTTTTTTTTCATTATTTTCTATTCTTTTTGTCTTATTTCCTTTGTTTCTTCATTAATCTCTCTCTCTCTCTCTCTCTCTCTCTCTCTCTCTCTCTTTATTTATACCATGTAAGCTTTTCACGGGAATTTATGGGCTAAAGGGGATACTTTTTTGGTACCTCCTATCTCAAAGCCCACCCGCTAGGAAACCGTTGCCCCGAGTGAGGAAGCCCAACCTACACTCGGACCATGGACAGGATTCGAACCCGTGCACTTGGAGACCCTTCGGACCCCAAAGTACGTATGGTTCCACTCTCTTTCTCTCTCTCTCTCTCTCTTTTTGTTACTTTGCTGTCTGTTTACTTTCTTTTCTTACTCTCTGCCTTGATTTCTTCTTTTCTTCCTTCCTCTCCCCCTTCTCGTTTTCCTCTTTTCCCTCCTACATTCATATCTTTCCTCATTTCTTCCTTTCTATTATCATTCCTCCTTTGACTAAGCATAAGGTAGAGAAATACATTAACATCTTCCTGCTCTTTTCTATCCTTTCTTTCTTCCTACCTTGATTATTTTCCTTCCTCCATTCTTATTTTCCCTTCCGTCGTCTACTCTAACATCACCTCTCTCTCTCTCTCTCTCTCTCTCTCTCTCTCTCTCTCTCTCTCTCTCTCTCTCTCTCTCTCTCCCTCTCTCTCTCTCTCCCTCTCCCTCACTCCTGTACCATACATAACCCAAGCTGCTGATGCCGCACCATTTATCAAGCCTCTCCTGATCTGAATGGACGCATTTACTGATAAGCGTCACAAAATACATTACACACACACACACACACACACACACACACACACACACACACACATTGATATTACAGACATTCAAAAATACAAAGAATAATATATAATGAGTCACACACACACACACACACACACACACACACACACACACACACACACACACACACACACACACCTTTACACAAACAAGCACCATCCCGGAGACTCACTCACCCTGTCGCTTCCTCAGATTTCGCCGCGGGAGGACAGGTGATACTATGGCTGTTGGCGTTAATTAGTAGAAGGCAGGTACATGATTAGGAGACCCACCTTGGCTGTCTCGTCATAGGAGGAGGAAGAGGAGGAGGAGAAGGAGGAGAAGGAGAAGGAGGAGGAGGAGGGGGAGGAGGAGGAGGAGGAGGATATTATTAGTGGCGTTACAATATCCTAAAGTGACGTTACACCTGTCACTAATCAGAGCAGAGTGAGAGAGAGAGAGAGAGAGAGAGAGAGAGAGAGAGAGAGAGAGAGAGAGAGAGAGAGAGAGAGAGAGAAAGAGAGAGAGATACATTACTCATCACACACACACACACACACACACACAATGACATGTTTACAAATAGACAGAAAAGCAAACAAAGGCATAAAGAGACAGATCCAAAAATAAAGAGAAAGAAAGAAAATCAAACATAACAAATCAAGATGTCAGAGAAGAAAGATAAAGAGAGAGCAAGAGTGATAGAGAGAAAAGAAGAGAGACTTACGGAGGAGTGTGTAAAGAATCAGAGAGAGAGAGAGAGAGAGAGAGAGAGAGAGAGAGAGAGAGAGAGAGAGAGAGAGAGAGAGCCATAATGTTGAGTGAAGTGAAGAGAGGGAGGGGAGAGAGGGAGAGAGAGAGAGAGGGGGGAGATGAAGGAGGAAAAAGAGAGGGAGAGGAGGAGAGAAGGAGAGAGAGAGAAAGAGAGAAGGGAGTAAAGAGGAAGGATTATTGTGGAGTGTAAAGTTAATAGACAGAGGAACAACTCTCTCTCTCTCTCTCTCTCTCTCTCTCTCTCTCTCTCTCTCTCTCAATCAAAGATGGAAATAGACTAGAAACAGAAAAATAAAAACGATATTTGTACATAATAGCAAAATAAAGATGAAATAAAAAAAAAAACAGAAAATAGAAAAGGGAAAAAGATAAACAACTTGCAAATAAAAAATACATGACAGAAAACTTCCCAGTAAAAACCAAAAATAAATAAATGAGAAGGTGAAATACAGATAAGGAAAAATGCAAAGTCCCAATAGAAGAAAAAGATTACGTCAGTCAAGGAGAGAAAGAGGAAGAAGATGATAGTAGAAAAGAAGAGAAATTAAGAAAGACAAAAAAAAAACCAGAAGAATGAAAATTAAGTCAATTCATAACAGGCGTCACATTGTAAATAAGAAAAGAAAAGAAGAAGAGAGAGAGAGAGAGAGAGAGAGAGAGAGAGAGAGAGAGAGAGAGAGAGAGAGAGAGAGAGAGAGAGAGAGAGAGAGAGAGAGAGAGAGAGAGAGAGAGAGAGAGAGAGAGAGAGAGAGAGAGAGAGAGAGAGAGAGAGAGAGAGAGAGACAGACAGACAGACAGACAGACAGACAGACAGACAGAAAGACAGACAGACAGACAGACAGACAGACAGACACAAACAGACACAAACAGACAGACAGACACACAGACAGACAGACACACAGACAGACAACACAGACAGACAGAGACAGAAACAGAAAGACAGAGACACAGACACAGACACAAAGAGACAGACAAACAGACAGACAACACAGACAGAGACAGAAAGACAGAGACTCAGACAGACACACAGACACACAGACAGACACAGACACAGACAGGAAGACACAACAGCGACAAAGATAGAAAAACACAAAAGAAAACTGTAATAGCAAGATGTCACCAAAGGATAAGGAGAAAAAAAGCAGAGAGAGAGAGAGAGAGAGAGAGAGAGAGAATAAGGAGAGGAACACGCTAACAATGAGGCGTCACGTTAGATTAGGAGGACAATTGCGATGCTTAATGTGATTCTCTTTAGCCTTGAAGCTTGTGGTGATCAAATTGTGCCACAGAGAATCATAGAGGAGGAAGGAGGAGGAGGAGGAGGAGGAGGAGGAGGAGGAGGAGGAGGAGGAGGAGGTAGGAGGAGGCATTTGGCTGCACGCTAAAGAAATAATATTCAGTCTACTAAGAGAGAGAGAGAGAGAGAGAGAGAGAGAGAGAGAGAGAGAGAGAGAGAGAGAGAGAGAGAGAGAGACAGGAATAAAGAGTGGCAGCAATAAATCAGCGTGAGGCTCTCTACATAATGAAGTTTGCGGCGAGGTGATCAGAGACAGACAGACCGAGACACATACACACACACACACACACACACACACACACAAAGAGACAGAGACATGTACAAGACTGACAGAAGCCCTCTTACGTATATCCCCTCCTTCCTTTCCCTTACCTCACCTCCTCCTCCTCCTCCTCCTCCTCCTCCTCCTCCTCCTCTTCCTCTTCCTCCTCCTGTCTTCTTCACGGGTGTTTGCTCAGACTCGTGAGGGAGGCGAGGGAAGCAGATTAGGGGACGAGAAGAGTAAGAGCAAAAATCAAGGGGACGTGCCGATCAAAATATCCACATGAACTCTAGATTGGAGGGAGAGAGAGAGAGAGAGAGAGAGAGAGAGAGAGAGAGAGAGAGAGAGGTGTTATGCGAGTGAAAATAGGAGGAAAGGATAGAATGAGAGCGATATAAGCAGGAATAGAGAGTAAAGGAAAGGGAAGTTAGTGGAGAAGGGAAGTTAGAGAGGTCGGGAAGGAAGAAATGGCGTCGGTGAGATACGAAGATGGAATGAATAAGACAAGAAAGGACACAGGAAGAAATAGATGAAGGAATAAAGAGCGTTGAGAGAAGAAGCAGGAGGTATCAAGGAGAGAGAGGAAAAGCAAAAGGGATGAGATGGAGGTAAATGTAATAATATGAGAAATGAGGAAAGATAGTAAGGAAGAAAGAAGGAATGAATGGGGGTTCTCTCTCTCTCTCTCTCTCTCTCTCTCTCTCTCTCTCTCTCTCTCTCTCTCTCCGCTCATCATTCCTGGCCCAACCAATACTTCGTCAGGCCACGGCAACGTTCACACAGCGTCCCTTATGTCGAGTGTGGCGTCGGCATAAACTTAGGGAGCCATGAAGCAAATCACTCTTGGACTGGATGGATGCATGATCACTTTTGTCGCAGGAGTTTAAGTTTAAAAAGATACATAACTTCTTCATCAAATATTTATACGGAGATCGCCCAACCCCTCACCCTCTCCCCTCGTCCCGCCAGCCCGAAGGAGTGTTTCAGAGATGGGGAGTAAAAAAAATAGGAGGGGAATCTCACACGACGCCATTATGAATGTGTTTTTCTTACACCGAGAAGTTGAAATATAAAAGAGTGAGAGAGAAAAGAAAAAAATGGAAAAGCGCTATCGATTTCATCCCTTCGAATCTTCCTCGGTCGTAAGCGTTTCTTTATCCGAAGTTTCAGAAAGTCTCATAATTTCGTTCCTTTCTCTCAACGAATTAAAGAGAGTAAATAACTGTGCTGAGAGAGAGAGAGAGAGAGAGAGAGAGAGAGAGAGAGAGAGAGAGAGAGAGAGAGAGAGAGAGAGAGAGAGAGAGAGAGAGAGAGAGAGAGATTATACGTTGTTAAATGTTGCGCTCTTCGTCCGATCAGTGAGGTTAAGCAACGCTGGGTCTGGTTAGTGTTTGGGTGGGTGACCGCATGAAGACAAGATGTTACCTGTGTGTGTGTGTGTGTGTGTGTGTGTGTGTGTGTGTGTGTGTGTGTGTGTGTGTGTGTGTGTGGGTAAGTAAGTAGGTAAGCGCGCGCACGAGCAAATATGAAAACAAAACATCTTCGTGGACTCCTTTCTTATTTCTAAAGTCATGAAATTTTTGGCATAAAAATCTAATAAATAAATCAGGGCTTGAAGAGGAGGAGGTGGTGGGTCTCTCCCGGGATGAGCCGAACCAGCAGAAGTTTGCCCCCGGAGCTTCTCTCTTATCGGCGCCTCAAAACAATATCGGGTTAAGCCTGGAAGCCGAGGAGCCGCCCGCCTTCACCCCTCCCAGCCTCCCTGCCTCCCCCGCGGGGCTTAGACACTATCACTTCCAAGGATTATCTTCCCCACCCACCCCAGCCTATCCCAGCCTTCCCATTCCTCTCCCTTCATAGCTTGCTCTTCTTTTCCCACCCAGCTCTGCTTCTCTAACCCACCACAGCCCATCCCACCCCAGCCCTCTCCCTGATAGGTCATTCCAGTTTTTCCCACCCGCCACAGCCCCTTGATACCTCTGTCCCTTGTTCCCTATCCGCCCCAGCCTATCCCAGCATACTCTCTTTTTCAATGTAAGAGGGGATATCTAGTCAAGAGCAACACTAAGAAAAAGGTATATAAAAAAAAGCCCACTCAGTCGCCAGTCTCCATACAGGTCTTAAAGGGTGATACAAAAGACAGGGATAAATGTCTTGAAACCTCCATCTTGAATTGAATCAAGTCACAGGAAGTTGGAAATACAAAAGCAGGCAGGGAGTTCCAGAGTTTACCAGAGAAAGCAATGATAGCAAATCTAGCGTCCTCGCCCCATTTCTCTCCTTTAATAACTCATCCTAGTTCCTCCACTCATCCCAGTCTACTGCCAACACACCCCAGCTCTCCACACAGTTTACTTCCCCTCCCTCCATTCCATTCTATCCCAGTGCATCCAAGACCACCAACCTAACCCTGCCACAGCCTATCCCATACTAGGTTTGGTTTGGTTAGGTTAGGTTAGGTTAGGTTTGGTTCAAGTAAGATTGGTTTGGTTTGGTTAGGTTAGGTTGGGTTTGGTTTGGTTTCGTTAAGGTTAGGTTAGGTTAGGTTAGGTTAGGTTCAAGTAAGGTTTGGTTAGGTTAGGTTCAGTACCCCCTGACACCTCACCCTTGTTCCACCACAGTCCTTCTCACTCATCCCTTCCCCATTGTAACTTTCAATGTCTTATCTTCAAGTCAGTAAATGCTAATTCTTCCTCTGCCATACCTAGATTCTCCCTTAGTCTGTTGTTCCAAAATTCTCTCTATCCTTCCTTAGTTTCCTTCTTTCCACTTTCTCCAGCTTTTCTCTTCTTACTTTTCCTCAGTTTCTCTCCCTATTTCTCTTGTCAATTTCTCTCTCCCGAGTTTCAATTTAATTTACTTTTCCATTCCTCTGGTTTAGTTTATCTTAACATTTTCGTATTCGCAGTTTTCTTCCCGTTATCCTTGGGCTGTTTTCCTCTTAAATTCTCTCCCCACTGTCCCCCAAGTCGGGAAGAAAAGAGAGAGAAAGAAAGAAAAAAGAAAGAAAGAAAGAAAGAACGAAAGAATAAACAAATGAAAAGAGAAGGGAGGACAGAAAACAAAAAAGAAAGAAAACAGAAAAGATAGGAAAAAAAAACACAAAGACATGAAGACAGACAAAAAAAAAGACGATAAAAGGCTGGTTTTGTGTCGTCTCCAGTCCACCTAACAATTCACGAAACAGCAATACAAAATCTAAGTGTCTGAAATGTGCCCGATGATTACCGGGAAGGATTATGAAGCAGTGAAGGGTTGAAAGTCCGCTTGTTGTTCCTTTTCCTCGTCCCTTCACAAAGCCACGAGTCGCCTTCTTTACTACCGCGAATACCAAGACTAGCTCCACTTTTTTCATCATTTCCTTAAGGGATTACTTGGAAAAATACTTTATCTCCCCTCTGCAGCAAAATGGGAGATTGAAAATATACAAATTCCCTCGCTAAGCTTCCACCACCTCGAGCTTCTACTATTTCTTATCTATTTTTTTTTATACTATCTGATATTTATTTTTTTCAAGAGTTTTCGTCGAGGGAGAGAGAAATATTAATATAAAACTGTGATCCCCCCTTTACATTCTTAGCGAAAAGGCGTGATCTGGGCGGAACAGGGGAAGTATTCGATAATGATGATGATGATAATGATGGTGATGATGATGGTGGTGGTGGTGGTGGTGGTGGTGATGATGATAGTGATGGTGATGATTTACTATAGGGAGAAATGGTTTTGAGAAATTAGGAATCTCTCTCTCTCTCTCTCTCTCTCTCTCTCTCTCTCTCTCTCTCTCTCTCTCTCTCTCTCTCTATCTATCTATCTATCTATCTATCTATGCCACACACTACTATTGAGCGACTCAGGAACTAAGGTAAATATGTTTCCTATCTATCTATCTATCTATTATTATTATTATTCTATATTATTATATATTCTATCTCTATCTCTCTATCATCTATCTATCTATATATATATCTCTTTCTACCTATCTATCTATCCCACTAAGTCACTAATGAAAATAGATATATAAACAAAGTACAATTTAATTCAGCATCTCACGGATTGTATAAGATTTGATTCATTCCGGCTTGTCAGTCTTCTTTCACATTACCAACACTTGCTTAAAGACTTCCCTAGAAATACCTAAACAACCTTTAAGCGGCACATATTCCTTCTTTCCCTCCCTCATCACGTGCATCTAAGTACTTGCATACCACCTTATTTTATAGCCCGACAGTTTTTGTGAAGACTCGTGTCGTGCGATACTGTTTACGATGCTCTGAATAATAAAACTGACCCTTAAAGATTGCGTCAGTGTCTGTACCCACCTTTTCTTAATACCATGTAGGCTTTTCACGGGAATTTATGGGCTAAAGGGGGTACTTTATGGGGTACCTCCTATCTGAAAGCCCACCCGCTAAGAAACCGTTGCCCCGAGTGAGGAAGCCCAACCTACACTCGGACCGTGGACAGGATTCGAACCCGTGCGCTTGGAGACTCCTCGGATCCCAAAGCATGCATGGTTATACTGCACCTTTGCTTCCTTCGCTGTTTACCTAGAGTCGGGAGTTAGCGACATGGACGTTTCTGCTTTAGTTATCCTTTTCCCTGTATCTCACACACCTGTCTAGCACTCATTATATGCTTTGAGGTTTTTTTCATGAACGTGTTAGCACTCCTGTTTCGTCATAACGCGGTCCGGACGATGGCAATATAATTCAGTGGAAGATCATGTCATCAGTTCACCACGTTCACTTATACATACACATAATCACATACACACACACACACACACACACACACACACACACACACACACACACACACACACACACACACACACACACACACACACACACACACAAACATTTGATCCAGAAATTTCTCTATATTCGTATTATTTTTTCCCTTCCAACCATATATTTCTTTTTTTTCTTCATCACATACCACAAAATACAAAAACACACACTCACACACACACACACACACACACACACACACACACACACACACACACACACACACAAACTATTCATGGAAGTACTTGGATTATAAACATGTACAGCTTTGTCCGAACGAGATATAAATACTAAATAGAAGCACGATAGGCGAGAGGCGTATACTGAATGAAAAAAAACAAAACAGAATAAATCTAGGTATGCGGAATGGACTCGAGGAAGAGGTGATTGCAGAGAGAAATGGAGAAGAACGTACACACATCAATCACTGGAAACAACGGATGAATATACATAATTAGACGAGACATGAGTGCAATTCATCTAAATTTCCAGCAAGGTCAAAATAGGTAAATATACAATACAGTAAAAACACAGCAACATAAGAAGATAATGGAAGTTTAATTTTCTATGCAGGAGGGACAATTGGTCAAGGGCAAAAAAATGGAAAAAAAGGCCCACTGGTTTGCCAGTTCCCTTAAAGGTCAAGTGAGTTATCCAAAATTCAGGAACAAATGTCTTGAAACCTCCCTCTTAAAAGAAGTCAAGCCGTAGAAAGATAGAAATACAGAAGCAGGCAGGGAGTTCCAGAGTTTACCAGAGAAAGGGATGAATGATTGAGAGTACTGGTTAACTCATGTATTAGAGAGTTGGACAGAATAGGGGTGAGATGAAGAAGAAAGCCTTGTGCAGCGAGACCGCTGTAGTTAGTGTAGTTTAGTCCCTGAATAGTGGCTTAACATAACACGACGGTAAACACAACACGGTAAGATTATAACACAATAACGTAAGAAAACAAGAGAATCTACAAGAAACCGAGGGACTTTTACGTGGCAAGCCCAGCAGGAAACACCTACGAGTATCTCCACTACTCATCCGTCCAACGAGGGCGGTACGCACCTGTAAGTGGCGTGAAGAGCACCAACGCCAAGGCTGCCCAGACCACATCACTGCGAGTCACCAGCCTGACGTAGGAGGCGCCGGTAGAGGAGCCTCGCCCCTCCATCCCTGGCAAGGTCACGTGTCACGTCAGGAGCAAATAAAGAATTGAAGGTCAAAAGAGGTTCTGGAGGCAGGTGGAAGTGAAACAAAAGGCAGAGAATAATGGAGGAAGTCTGTTAATGACAGTAAATATTCAGGTGTGTGTCTGTATGTGTGTGTTTGTGTAAAATCACTACAGATAATGTTTGTTTATGTAAATGTTAATGTCAAGAAGTCAGGTGGTTTAATGTGAAGCTGCGAGAGGTCAGTGCTGTGTCGAGAGACTGTGCAGGGGAATAGGACGGGATGGATAAGGTCTCAAGATGCTTGCTGTGTGTGTGTGTCTGTAGCTCTGTCTGTATCTTCCCGAGGCTCCTCCGTCAGCAGCGGCGGCGCCTCGTCAGGTGACGGCTCAGGCCCTGGCCACCTCCCAGCAGCGTAGCTCTCGCCGCCCCCCACACGGGTTCACCTAAAGACAAAACAGAGAATGGTGTGTAATTTGGAGTTTACTTACCATAACACATTCAACATTCCATTCACACACTTTGAAATACTAATCCCTGTAAGGCACAGCTAAACAGTCGACATAACACTGAAGGGAAATACCCAACAAAACTTTCACTCGCACCACAGAAAGGAAATGAAAAGTCAATGAGCATAATGGCTACAGCTGAGTGAAGGAAAATTTTGTTTGCCATGACAATAAAAGTAATTAGTCGACATTATCTTCATTCATATCAAGGAAAGGAGGCGGCAGATCAGTCTAGTAACTCAATGCAAGCTGAGTGGAAGCCTATGCTAAGTATAACACTAAAGAGGAAATAATCAGCTGTATATTAATTCAGATCAGCTCACCTCATTATCATATCCATTAAGGAATGAGTATATCGTATTACCATTCCGTAACATTATTCCACCCACAACATTTTCTAACGTCAGCATAAAACGGCTAACATATCCCACCAAAGTGTTAATATCTCCATTAGAATAGCTAATAAATCTACCAAAACTATCAATACATCCACCTGAATTATTAATATACGGCCTCTAAATCACCTCCACGCATCAACACAGGCTAGAAATAGATGGATACTAATATTGTCCTCTCGCAACATTGCTTCTTTTAAAGGAATATTCTTAACGAGGGTACGAAACTGTAAAGCAGGCAATGATACAGCGGCCCTGGCGGCTCCACTACCGACGAAGGAGAGGAGGCAGCGGCGTGGCCAAGACGGAGCCAACCTTGGTAATGGGGAAGCGCCATCTACTCCACACATTAACGCCAGTAATGGACGGGAGGAGCGGCACCGTAACTCCCGCGAGGAACAATAACATTCTTCACGCCGCTACCAGCAAAGGGGGACGGGAGTAGGAGGAGGGAGGAAGGGAGGAGGAGGGGCTGCGGCAGGTCCGGCCTCCACCAGACATAATCATGATGCATGACTTGTGCCGCTGGTGAAAAATGGTTAGGAAATGTGAGGGAAAGAACGACTGAACAGCCTGCCACTTAGGAGGGTTTGCTTCCCCATTACAGTGTCCAAGGCCGCGCTGGAAATTATTTTGCTGTGGTGTTTTCAATTTGCTGATTTGTGGAAGAAAAGCAGAAAAAAATATTGCACTGCAGTTTCATGAAAATAAAGAAGGACGCTCAGTCTAAAGCATCGATCAAAACACTTAAAGAATTAAAGAATGACATTTTCATGATACATTTATTTTCACGAATCAAGGAAATTTGTTCACGAAAAATATGAGTGTAAGAAGTGTGAAACAGAAAGAGTACAAAAGGTTCACTCATTCGTTACTGCCAAAGGTCAAAGAAAAGTTGAAAAAAAGTTTGCTCTACCAGCTGCCAAGGAACGAGACCTTTGAAACAGTTCAAGTCGTAGGAAGAAAGAGAAATAGAGACAAGATTCTGGAGCTTATCATCCTCCCTCCATGAAAAGAAAATATAGATACTTCAGGAATGTTAGTCGTCACATCAGTCCATCATAACAACCAATAGGAGCATCAGTGGCGTATGTTGTAATCACACAGAGCATGAGTGGTTACTGAGCAGGACAATTCTTTTTTCCCCGTAAAGAAAGTAAAGGAATAACTTTTTTACATGCCAGCTTTATGAATACAGTGAACTTAGATAAGTTACCCAGCATCAAGTAACGCCTACCCGCTCTCTCTCTCTCTCTCTCTCTCTCTCTCTCTCTCTCTCTCTCTTAGATTTAACTCTCAAACAACTCTGCAGAAGATATTCATTAATATATATATATATATATATATATATATATATATATATATATATATATATATATATATATATATATATATATATATATATATATATATATATATATATATATATATATATATATATATATGCAAGCGCACCATAAACTAAAAAGCAAACAACAAAAACAACAATAACAAAATTACTGTTTCTTCTACTACTACTACTACTACTACTACTACTACTACTACTACTACGACTACGACTACTACTACTACTACTACTACTACTACTACTACTACTACTACTACTACTACTACTACTACTACTACTACGACTACTATTGCTACTACTACTACTACTACTACTAATAATAATAATAATAATAATAATAATAATAATAATAATAATAATAATAATAATGATAATAATAATAATAATAATAATAATAATAATAATAATAATAATAATAACAGTAATAATAATAACAACAATAATAATAATAATAATACAGCAAAGTTTGTATGAGCTGTCACAATATAATCATACCCGTAAAACACACCCATCCATCACACACACACACACACACACACACACACACACACACACACGTACTGTCTGGCTTCACCACCACCACGAAGGATGAGATAGTGGAGGCACCTTCGCTAATGCTTCGGTAAGAGAGTGGAAAATAAAAGACATGGAAGGACTGGCCAACTTTCCTCGTCCTTCCCGCTCAGATAACAGAAGAGGAAAGCGTACTATGGGTGGAACGGAAAGAGAAAGTTTGTGCCAAGTAAGAATGTGAGAAAATCTGACCATTTGCCTATAATGTTGGAGGAAATTAATTATTCTTAAGCCCTTCAGTACCAGGGCACATTTTTACCTTGAGTTTTGAGTATGATTAGACCATTTTATTGACATTAGGAAGGGTCTATAGAGGTCGGAAGATTAGTGGCCACAGTCTTCACTATTTTTTTCCCAACTTTATTTTTTGAAGCTGTATAAAATCATCAAAAAGTGAGCAGATTGAATGAAACGCGTCATGATACTTAAGGAATTAATTACATGCATTTATTGTTGGTATGACTGAAATATATTTGTGGTAAGTATAGAGGTGGGAAACTTCTGAGCATCTATTGACGTGTATCTATTTATGAAGGATTGTTACTAATTATAGTATGTGTTAGGGGAAAAAAAGATGTTTCCCCTTTCCCGCATCCCCTCCTTCAGAAAAAGAAAAAAAAGTAAAAATAAAAGCAAAGGAATAGAGTACACTGTCAAGAATAGTATCCAATGAATCAATTTTAAGCATCAGAATTTGACGGCGTAAAAAAAAATGGTTCTTTTCAAAGTCTTATCGCTCTTTCCCACATCATTTCTTACATTAAAAAAAAAAAAAAAAAGCAAAGGAATAAAGTACACTGTCAAGAAAGGTATCTAGTGAATCAATTTTAAACATTAGAATTTGATGGCGTGAAGTTTGATACTTCACTCATATCCATAAACAAATATATAGAGAAACTATTAAAACAGACCAGCTTTCCTTAAGACTCTACCAAAGAAAGGCATCTATCTGATCATCCTCACATAACGCTGCCCTTTCTCTAATGCTGTAAATGAGTATAGAGTACAAAATCATGCAACCTACAAAGCAAAAACCACGAAATCTATTGCTTATGTTTCTTTTCTCCTCTGTAACCCTTTGGAATCGATGTGTGCGTCTCCCAACCAAAGCATATATACTTAAAACTTTCCTCTTACTTGCCGCAGGACGCAAAATAACGCACAGGTCCACCTCATTCGTGGTAGCAAAGCAGTGAGTGTTTGCCCAGCGCTCTCTATTCCCTCCAAGCAAGCGCCTCTAGACTGAAATTTCCATCAATACTTCGACTATTTAACTGGCGGCGTAAACCCTTATTGATGCCTGGGCTTGGGAGGAGGAGGAGGAGGAGGAGGAGGACCAAAAGAAGGCAGTGAGGCGGATGAGGGAAGCAAGAGAGAGGTCAGGAAGGAAAATCCACCGTAGCGCCTCCAGACAGAAGGAGCAGAATGGCGGGGAAGTGAAGGGAACATCTATATTTATGGAATACCGTGAGATCGAGAAATATGCCTGGTTTTAATGCTCCTCCAAACTTTTACCAAATTCCTCGATGGCCCAGCGTGACGGCGCGGGAAAGTGGGCAAGGCTTCGTTACGTATAATGTGAATTTGCTGTATCGTCCTTCGCTGCCGTCCTTCTTGATTTATGCAGTAGTAGTAGTAGTAGTAGTAGTAGTAGTAGTAGTAGTAGTAGTAGTAGTAGTAGTAGTAGTGGTAGTAGTGGTAGTAGTAGGTGGTGGTGGTAGTGGTGGTGGGTGGTGGTGGTGTAGTGGTAGTGGTGGTGGTGGTGGTGGTGGTGGTGGTGGTAGTAGTAGTGGTGGTGGTGGTGGTGGTGGTGGTGGTGGTGGTGGTGGTGGTGGTGGTGGTAGCAGTGGTAGTAGTAGTAGTGGTGGTGGTGGTGGTAGTAGTGGTAGTGGTAGTGGTGGTGGTGGTGGTGGTGGTGGTGGTGGTGGTGGTGGTGGTGGTGGTGGTGGTAGTGTAGTAGTAGTAGTAGTAGAAGTAGTAGTAGTAGTAGTAGTAGTAGTAGCAGTAGTAGTAGTAGTAGTAGTAGTAATAGCTGAGTTAGTTGGTGGTGGATGCTTCTTAACCCCTTCAGTACTGGAACACATTTTTATCATGAATATTTGGTGTGATTAGACGACTTTATCAACATTAGGAAGGGTCTATGGAGGTCAGAAGATTAATATCCAGAGTCTTCACTGTTTAAATCCCCTCATGAGTTTCTGAAGCTATATGAAATCACCAGATAGTAAGCAGAATGAATATCAAAACGCGTCCTGGTACTGAATGGGTTAATTGTAGCTTGAAGACAGAGTAGCTTATTTTTATCATGATTACTTGGTACGAATTTTTTTTTGGCTTCTTCATCCTTCTGCCATCGATCTTCATCTTAATTTTTTTTGACTTATTTTGTCGTTATTGATGTTCTTGTTCTTGCTCGTATTCTCAAAGTCCTCCTTATCCTCCTTCTCTTCCTCCTCCTACTCCTCCTTCTCCTCCTCCTTCTCCACAGATAGACCACCGATAAAGTGTTTCCCAGTGTCACAGAGAACGCTCACCTTTGTATTCTCTCTCTACTTCACCTGTTGTTTTTTTTTATACTCACACTTCTCAGCCCTTCCTGTCATTCTATTCAGACTTTTTTTTGCCTAAACATTTTCCAATTCCATCCTTCTTAAATCGCCCTCCATTTGAACCGAGGTGAAAAGGAATGAGAATAAATAACACTAAGAATGGAAGAGTTGAACATCAATAGCGAAGAGGGAAGCTACAGGAAGTCCTCCAGTGCCTGTCCTCTGTGGCCTCTCCACGTGACCAGTCTTTATTTGTCCCTTTCGTGTCATCCCATAGTCTTGATAACAACAGAAGATACCACTGTTGCTTTAATAACTCGGCTAGGTACTGTCATCTTGGTATATAGTAATTGGTTACAACATATGCTGATTCATCATCGTTATTATCTAATGTGTTATACTACATTGTCACTGCCTTCGTTGAAAAAAATGAGGTTGTAAGCGTTGAAGTTACATACGAACATAAGAAACGAGAAAAGCTGTAAGAAGCCACCAGGCCTACACGTGTATGATCAAAGCTACAAATTCCATCTATCATCCCCATCCATGAACTTATCTAATCTTCTTTTAAAGCTCCCTATTGACTCAGCCCTGAGTACATGACCACTGAGCCCGTTCCACTCATCAACCACTCTGTTTGAAAACCAATTTCTTCCCATTTCTCTCCTAAAACTGAATTTTTCAAGTTTAAACCCAGTTGAAAAGTTTCATCGTGTCAATATGAGACAAGAAGTACGTAGGGAGGATGATGTTGGTAATTATTCTACAGGGCAGGAGAAAGACAGGAAGAAGAAGAGGAAGGTTTATAGAAGCAGTGACGAAGACCAGCTTATAATGTGTGTGACTGGGCGGTCTGGACGTGTCAACAGAAGAGACGAGAAAAATAAAAGAAGAAAAATACCGGAGATGGATCAACACTGCAGGAGAGAAAGAAGCCCTGAGAGATGGGTTATGGATCCACTAAACACGAGAACAAGATAAAAAAAAAAAGGGAAACCAAGAAAATATAAGGCCTAGAGGTGGCAGTCGCTGTATGAAATGTGGCTACGTGTCTAGGCCGATCCTAGAAGACGTAACTGAGGAAGGCGCAAAAACACCCGAGCACGTTGCAAATCACGCCGCTGTGGCAACCCGTGACTGTACCTGATAAAAAAAAACTCATATTGGGTTAAAAAGCTCATATTGCAACCCACATGGAGGTTCAGTGCATAAATAGAATGATGGGAGAGAAAAGGAGTGAGGAGACGAGGAAAGGAGGATAAGAACGTGAAGAATGAAAAGGAATGAAGAGAAGAAAGAGAGGATAAGAGAGGAAAAGAGAAGGAGAGGAAGGAGAGAAGAGAAAGAGAGAATAAGAAAGGAAGGGAGGGAGGGAATGTGATGGGAGAGAAAAGAAGTAGGATATTTGTACTCTTTTCAAGCGTCAGTGTCCAAGGTATCATTATCACTGCCTAGCATCGTCCCAGCTACACATCTCCCTGCTTCTTATTATTACCAGTGTCCCTCCGTCTGCCCTTTGTGTCGCGCCTCAATAAATCAATGCAGCGGCCAGCACACCAGCGGCACCAACAGCACCAGCGGAGGCACGGCTGCTCTTAACTCCTCACTGAGCTTAACACCGGCACTGCTTCGAACTTCGTTTTGAATCCGAAGCTTTCTTTCGCTCCTTTGTTTACCTTTTGTTCATCTGTTTCCTCTTCTGTGCGTCTGTTTATTTGTTTTGTCTGTTTGCGCCTCTCTCTCTCTCTCTCTCTCTCTCTCTCTCTCTCTCTCTCTCTCTCTCTCTCTCTCTCTCTCTCTCTCTCTCTCTGTATCTATGTATCTATTTGATCATCTCTGTGTCTATCTATGTATGTCACTGGTTTGTTCTCTCTCTCTCTCTCTCTCTCTCTCTCTCTCTCTCTCTCTCTCTCTCTCTCTCTCTCTCTCTCTCTCTCTCTCTCTCTCTCTCTCTACGATGGAACCTTCACCCTCAAACACACACACACACACACACACACACACACACACCTTGGTCAATCACTTAGCAATGTAGAAAAAATAAATACGTGTCCAATGTTCTGTAAAAAAAAAAGTGATAAAAAAAGGAAAATAGACGAAAATCACAAAGACCTTCAGATATATTTACAAAAGTCACGAAAATTTTCCTCGTGTCTCTCCCTTTTGAAGCAACAAGTCCTGGAGGAAAGGAGGGAAGAGGAGAGGACAGAAAGGGGAGGGAATGAGAGTTGAAGGAAAGAAAACTGTGGAGCTGGGAAGAGGGAGAAGATAGAAAGAAGAGAGAGAATAAGAAAGGAAGGAAGGGAGGGAATGTGATGGGAGAGAAAAGAAGGAGTGAAGAGACGAGGAAAGGAGGAAAAAATGTGAAGAATGAAAAGGAGCGAAGAGAAGAAAGATAGGAAAGCAGAGGAAAAGAGAGGGAGAAGAAGGAAAAAGAGGAAGAGAGAATAAGAAAGGAAGGGAGGGAATGTGATGGAAGAGAAAAGGAGGAGTGAGGAGACGAGGAAAGGAGGAAAAAATGTGAAGAATGAAAAGGAGCGAAGAGAAGAAAGAGAGAGAGGAAAGAAAGGCAACTAATTCTGTACCTTGATTGCTTCTCTTATTACTACTAATAATACGGTTACTGCTACCACTACTTTCACTGCTAATCTTTTTTATGTAAGGCCAAGGGGTTCTCTGGTCAGGGGGAGTAAAAACAAGGTAAAAAAAATGTCCTTTGAAAGTGGCAGTCTGTCAAGCAGACATGTTACTACTATTACTACTACTACTACTACTACTACTACTTTTAATATTACTACTACTACTACTACTATTACTACTACTACTACTACTACTACCACAACTATTGCTACTACTACTACTACCACAACTACTACTACTTCTGCTTCTCCTCCTCCTTCTCCTCTTCCTCCTCCTCCTCCTCCTCCTCCTTCTCCTCCTCCTCCTTCTTCCCTCCCTGTCCCCATATCACCTGGTCCAGTCTTATTATTAATTCATTCTTTTTACCTTATTACCTCCCTCCTGACAAACATTCTCCCTTCTCTCTCCTCCTCCTCCTCCTCCTCCTTCTGCAGGAAATATGAGACGAGACACACACACGAAGAGGCCAAGTTTTCCTGTTTTTTATCCTCTTTGTGTTGACCATCTTCTGGAGGAGGAGGAGGAGGAGGAGGAGGAGGAGGAGGAGGAGGAGGAGGAGGAGGAGGAGGAGGAGGAGGAGGAGGAGGAGAAAGAGGAGGAGGAGGAGGAGGGAGGGAGGAAGGAAGGACGGCATTCAACACACGACTTAATTAATATTTCAGAGAGAGAGAGAGAGAGAGAGAGAGAGAGAGAGAGAGAGAGAGAGAGAGAGAGAGAGAGAGAGAGAGAGAATGACAAACTACACACTTACAATGAACTTTCATCACTCCTATTATTCATTAACATATTGACGAGTCGCCCTCTCTCTCTCTCTCTCTCTCTCTCTCTCTCTCTCTCTCTCTCTCTCTCTCTCCTCCCTCACACCCACACAAGAATGCAGCAGAAAGAGAAAACGGAGGTCAATGAGCACTAATGCATAATACGAGAGCCACTTCGACCGTGAGATTCACTTTATTTTCATTGGAGCAGCGAGAAAAATAGAGCGGGTCGATCACTGGCGAGGCAAGGTGGAAGTCTGTGTGTTGTGTCTTTCCTCATGTTGTTTTACTTCTTCCCGGAAAGGAGTGAAAAGGAATGCACGCCGAACAAGGTCACTCAGTAAAGTCCGACACTGCTGTAGGAAGAGAGAGACCTAAGGATTTAATGTCATTGGGTTTCTTTTTTATTTGTTGTGATATGTGCTGATTGTTTCCCTCTTTATTACTGGGCGCATTTTTTACCTTAAGGTTTGTGTACGATCAGACCATTTTATTGACATTAGGAAGGGTCTATGGGGGTCAGATGATTAATGGCCTCAGTCTTCACTGTTCTAATCCCCACATAAGTATCTGAAGCTGTATAAGATCACCGAATAGTAAGCAGAATGAATATGAAAACGTGTCACGGTACTGAAGGGGTTAAAAGATTATATGCTGGAAAGGAAAAAAAACAGGTATTAAATGTCTTTGGCTCTCATTTATTTGAAATTTTAAAAGGCTGATTGATGAAAAAGAATGCATCGTGATGATAATATGTACTGGACTGCGTTGCAACGATAGATAATTATGACACTTAACCCCTTCAGCAATGGGGCGCATTTCTAGGTATGATAAGACGACTTTTTTTTACATTACGAAGGATCTATGGAGGTTAGAAGATGAATGGCCAGAGTCTTCACTATTTCAATCCCCACATAAGTTTCTGAAGCTGTGTAAAATCACAAAGTAGTAAACAGAATGAAAATGAGAACGCGTCATGGCACTGAAAGAGTTAAGAATCAAATGTTTTGGGTTGTGTTTAATTTGGATATTGAAATAGATTAATAGGTTGACTTGCCAAGAGATAACACAGTGCAGTATTTAAGAATGACACTAAAATAATCTCCATAAAACTGCTGCAGAGAAGAATATCAAGCTTAAGAATGAAATGTCCTCTGTTTCGCTTCTTCAACCCTGAAATAGCTGGACTACTCAAGAAATACACGACATAACGAAGAAGGAAGAGGTGAATGTATTGTTTACTATACTGCAGGAGAAAGGAAACTTGACCTTTTTTTATATGTAAGATGGATAATCGGCGAAGGTAACAAAATGATGGAAAAAAAGGCCAACTGAGGTGACAGTCCCTAAACAGAGCGAAAAAAGGGGGGAATTCCTTGGCTGGTATAGGAGTCACCTTTTTTTTTTTTATTTACTTCTTTGTTATAGATTTTAAGTGAAGAATTCATGTGTAGGGAAGTGCGTGTAGTTTTGTGTGAAGGGAGAGAGTTGTCTTTAGAGGACAGACTGTGACTGCAACGCCTCTCTCTCTCTCTCTCTCTCTCTCTCTCTCTCTCTCTCTCTCTCTCTCTCTCTCTCTCTCTCTCTCTCTCTCTCTCTCTCTCTCTCTCTCTCTCTCTCTCTCTCTCTCTCTCTCTCGCAAGCGATGATAGAGATAAAGAAGGTCAGTCTGCCATTTACCTACAAACCTTCATATGATCAGCCAATCTGCTTCCTTCACAATAATTTACATGCTTAATCACTTGCTAACCTTTCATTCTCGTTCTCCTTATGACTTGTTCGTTTCTTTTACGATACGAGGGAACTGCGATAAAAAAGGAAGAGAGGCAGGGAGGGAGGCAGGGCGTGGTACAGTGGAACCATGCGTGGTTTGGGGTCCGAGGGGTCTCCAAGCGCACGGGTTCGAATCCTGTCCACGGTCCGAGTATAGGTTGGGCTTCCTCACTCGGGGCAACGGTTTCCTAGCGGGTGGTCTTTGAGATAGGAGGTACCTCAAAAAAGTATCCCCTTTAGCCCATAAATTCCCGTGAAAAGCCCACATGGTATAAATAAAAAAAAAAAGGGCGGTAGGAGATTTCGGGGGAGGGAGAAAGGTGAGAGAGAAAAGGAAGAGAGATGAAAGGAGAGAATGAAAGAATTTATTAAAGAAAAAAGGAAGGAAGGTGGAAAGGAAGGAGTTATACAAAAATAAATAAAGCAAACAAAAGTATGTAGGAGTGCAGAAGTGAAGAAACACAACAAGGTGACCCTTAGGGAAGCCACACTGCTTAGGAAATGCCGCCAGGTTTGCATTAATATGAGAGAGAGAGAGAGAGAGAGAGAGAGAGAGAGAGAGAGAGAGAGAGAGAGAGAGAGAGAGAGAGAGAGAGAGAGAGAGATCCCCAACATTTCCCATCCATCCCAGTCGACTATGTAGAGAATCAGTGGTCATTGTGTGGCTGTTAAGGTCATTGTATATATGTAAAGGTCACTATAGAAATCTGGGGTCACTTTCCGGATGTAGAGATCATTTGTAGGGATGTGGAGGTCCTTGTATAGCTCCTATGGTTAATAATAAGGTCATTGTAGGGATTAGGAGGTCACTGTAGGCTTCTAAGGACACTGTAGGATTGTCATGTAGGAAACTGGTGGTCATGGATAGAGAAATCAGACCAGTACAATGTTTTCTTTAGTGCATCCTGGTGGAGAACACACACACACACACACACACACACACACACACACACACACACACACACACACACACACACACACACACACACACACACATACACACACACACACCTGAACTAACCTAATTTCAAGTAAAATAAAGATCGAAAGCTGTAGTGCAACGTTTTGTCGCGCGTGTATAGCTGAAAAAACACTTGATTGATAAGGGTTTAGTGAGTTGGATCATTTAGCCTGGATTCTCTTTTTATTCATGCTCCTGTGTACTGATTCCAATACCCGCATATCCTTCTTATAATGAACTGCACAACATACTCTGCGGTCTGACCAGATACCAATAGAACTTGTATATTACTTCAGTACTTCTATTTATAACACTCTAAAGGTTTAATTCTAGAGCTCGATTTATTTTCTTTTTTTCTGGCCTCTATGCAATGTTTTCTCTGACGGAGGTAAGAGCCAACTACAACTCCTATTTCTGTTTCGTATTTACTACAGTTCCGTTCTTGTTTGTGTATTCACTGAGTGATTTCCTCTATCTGCTCTGAGTATTGTACATTTGTTACTATCAAAGCTCATTTTCCCTTGACCAGTTCATACATTCATTCCTTTCAAGTGTCTCTGCAAAACGATGACATCCAAATCCTACTTAACTAATTTAACGATATTCATACCGTTCGTCGATTTACTAGCCACTTACATCCATGAAGACAGGTGCGGCATGCACGTGGCCTTTGATGTCTCTACCAAGGATCTGAGGAACCAATCACCTCACCACCTAATCGCCTGCCACCGTGACTCCCGCTTGCATGTGACTTGCGAATCGACGCCAACACACGAGGAGAGGCGTTGTGTTGCCCTTGTCATTTATTCATGAAGGTCGAACAAAAGAGCCAACAGTGTGTGTGTGTGTGTGTGTGTGTGTGTGTGTGTGTGTGTGTGTGTGTGTGTGTGTGTGTGTGTGTGTGTGTGTGTGTGTGTGTGTGTGTGTGTGTGTGGATAGTTAGGAACGTAGGTAGATACAAAATAATACATACCAGAAATACAGTTTTATAGAAGAAAAATTATAAAAAAAAAGTAAGTAAACAATCATGATCAGAAATAAAAATAACTTTGTAACCATTTCTCTGCTACAATTACAATAAAAAAAATACAATCATGAACAGAGAGAAAAAATTATAACTTTCTAACCATTTCTCTGAACAATTACAATAAAAGAATACAGGTACCCAATCTAGGAAAAGAAAAATATGTGCAGCTTCTACAACGATTCCTGAGACTAAAAATAGGGAAGCTAATTTTGCGAGATAAATCATTAAGAGCGATCATTCGTACCCCAGCTGTGCATGAGGCAGGGAATCATATCGCCCGGGACTCATTCCAACCTTTCATTACTTTTGCAGGAGACGCAGTAGACCATCGCGGTGCACAAATTACACACATTGATCTCTTATACGACGAAAGAGAATCAATCATTTAGTCTGTGTTAGTTTTGCTCACTCGTGGCATTCAAAAACACTAATGCTTATTTGATGAACTTCGAGACCATGAAATGCACACGCCGAAAAGGGATCACTGAATGGGAATGGATAATTAAGAGGCCGGAGGGAGAAAGTCTTGACATTAGCCCCTTAAGTACCATGAGGCGTTTCCATATTCACTGTGCTTACTATTTGGTGATTCTATACAGCTTCAGAAACTCATGTGGGGGAGTAAAATAGTGATGACTGTGACCATTAATCTTCTGATCTCCATAGACCCTTCGTAATGTCAATAAAATGGTCTATAGTACACAAAACTCAAGATAAAAATGCATCCTAGTACTGAATGGGTTAAAAGTACAAATTACTAGGTAAGATCACGAAATTACGGGACTAGAAATCACTGGAGAAAGGCACGATATAAGAAGACAAGGATGAAAATAACATGTCCTGAGATTAAGAGACCAACAGGACCTTATGACCTTGAGGGCGTTAAGATGACCAACAAATGCAGAGCCAGGAGTGTGGGGAGGGGGATGTGACTCGCTGCGTACCATTCATATCAGAAGACTTCCATGCATTAGCTTCCCTCCTCTGCATGCACGTGGCACTCAGAATATATCACGCCTTTCACTCTCTCTAGCCGCCTGTTTGCAGCGTTATTGATTTACTTAGTTATTCATTGCTACAAGAAAGGTGAAAATAATAATGATAATAACAATAATAATGATAATGATGATAATAATGATAATGATAAAAAAATGACAATAATAATAATAATAATAATAATAATAATAATAATAATAAGAAGAAGAAGAAGAAGAAGAAGAAGAAGAAGAAGAAGAAGAAGAAGAAGAAGAAGAAGAAGAAGAAGAAGAAGAAGAAGAAGAAGAAGAAGAAGAAGAAGAAGAAGAAGAAGAAGAAGAAGAAGAAGAAGAAGAAGAAGAAGAAGAAGAAGAAGAAGAAGAAGAAGAAGAAGAAGAAGAAGAAGAAGAAGAAGAAGAAGAAGAAGAAGAAGAAGAAGAAGAAGAAGAAGAAGAAGAAGAAGAAGAAGAAGAAGAAGAAGAAGAAGAAGAAGAAGAAGAAGAAGAAGAAGAAGAAAGAAGAACAACAACAAGAAGAACAAGAACAACAACAACAAGAAGAAGAAGAACAAGAAGAAGAAGAAGAAGAAGAAGAAGAAGAAGAAGAAGAAGAAAGAAAGAAAGAAACAGAAGAAAGAAAGAAAGAGAAGAAAGAGAAGAAAGAGAATAAAAAACAACATGAACAAGAACAAGAACCAGGACAAAAACAAGAACAAGAAGATTGTCTAATTACAACAAATGAAGGTAACAAAATGGCAACAGAGAGGCAGAGAGAGAGAGAGAGAGAGAGAGAGTGTGCAATTAGCGTCAGTCAAGGGCAGGTGTTTCGTGGCGCCAGAACGAGGCATTAAATACAACTTTTCTTGAGGACATGAATGTAATTAGCGAGTGCTCAAACCTCGCCAGCTGCAGACCAAACATTAATCACCCCCACGAGAGGACCATCACACGGCGAGACATGTAACCTCTCGCTGTCGTAGTGTTCCCTTGTTAACAATGAAAATGCTGTATGAAAAATGGATACATGGATACAGAAAGAAAGAAAAAGAGTTTATAGTTAGCTGTGCCTTTTTTCAGTGCACAGGGTAATTTAAGAGTTTCCATTACATAAGTGTCTTAAAAGTTGTAATTTGACTGAGGAAAGTTAGGGAAAAGAGGATTAATTGTCTTTTTTCCACTATAGAGAAGAATTTTTAACCCCTCAATACTGTGACGCATTTTTTACCATGAATTTGGGTGTGATTAGACGATTTTATTTACATTAGGAAGGGTCTACGGAGGTCAGAAGATTAATGGCCAGAGTCTTCACTATTTTGATAAGTTTTATAAAATCGCCAAATAGTAACCACAGTAAATATGAAAACACGTCATGGTACTGAACAGTTTAAGAGACTGCACTACACGAGTTGCTTCCAAGTTGTAGCATATGGAGAAAAAAAGAGAAAAAGAAAGTGCAGAGGATTATTTGTCTTTTCCAGTGCACAGAACAATTTGAAAGACTGCAGTACTTAGGTGAAAGTCCAAAAAGTTGTAAATGGACATAAAAAAAAATACTTGTCTCAAAGTGCAAAAGGTTAAAATTTTATGTTGGGAAGGGAAGATATGTAGAGGGATGTGTTTTTGCAAAGATGAAATGAAGTAAAGCGTTTGATAAAGGTATACCAATGCTGCTGTTAATTGTGCGTTTCACCTTACCCATACTCTGCGTTTATTATGTTGTTTTTGTTCACCCCAAAGAATACTAGAGTTATTTTGGCGCGGTGTTGCTAAGTCATACATTGCCGCTAACACTGCCGCTGCTAACATCGAACTTCTCTTTTTGTAGATAAGCAACAGTATGATGAAGTAATTATTCCTTTCCGTCTATTAATGTATGTAAATATATAGGTTTGTATGTATGTATGTTTGTATATATGTATGTGTGTATGTATCAATATAATAACTAATCTAGTATGATTTAATCCATCATCTTGCTGCTATATCAATCAGATCATTACCGTTTGTCGCACCTACAAGAACATAGAAATAGAATGATATAAGAGAAGCTGTAAGAACCTTTCAAGCCTACACGTGATACATTTCCAAGTATCAGAACGTAGAAAACACTCAGCAGATATATCAAGATCACATTTTCTTGAAGTTACTACCGTTCGCCACCTCTACAGGAACATTACATAAGGCAAGCCACAATAAACCATCAGTGACGGTAACTGTAGGAAGTATCCCATTTTCACCTAGCAGAACATCAAAAACCACCTCACGTCAACATCAGGTTCACATTCCTTTCAAATCATTGCAACTCATCGCACCTAAAAATCCATCAGTCCTACATGTATAACTACCTAGTACGTAACACCAGTACACGCCTAACACCACCATCAGTTTCCCATTGCAACACTGTATACCACGTGGCGCTGTCCCGGATCATTTTCACGCCACGGAACGCTCGCCTCACCATCCGTCACCACGTCCCACCCGTCCCATCCCGCCAGGTAGAGGTAATCACGCCAGGACGGGAGGCAAGATGGATCTGTGTCTTACACCGCTGACCATCTGATCCGAGCTGGGTCTTCCTTCATCTAGCCCTTTACACAGCTCCACATAGGTGACTCATGTTACGTCCCCCTTACCAAATTCCAAAGATGACCCTAGTTTCCCCCTTTTGCATAACTTCCTCATTCATTCCTAAACACAGCCACACCCTTTTCACTCCCCTCTCTACCCCTCACGCACAGTACAAAGGCGGGTCCCTGCCGTCAAAACAAACCAAGGACAGGTGTCAAAACAAAGGCAGGATAATAGTGTACCTTTCCGTCAAAGACGCCCACGGACAGGTGGCTCCTTGCTGTCCAAACAAGTCCCAGACACCTGTCACAACATACCCACGGCAGGAATGTACTCTTATCGAAGTGAGCTTGGTGATCCCGTGTGGAGATAGAACAGTGTCTTAATGCACCTTGAGTGATGTCGTGGTGTGTAGGTGAGTATGGCTGACGAAACGCTTCATTATCATCTTGTCTGCATCTGCCAGCGAGCAAAATGGAGTGAGTAAACATTTTCTTGTCGTTTTTGTTTACATCTGCTATAAAGTGAAATGGAGGAGGAGGTACTTGAAAGTGGTCGCGAATAGGTATATTTAAGATCAAAACTTAATTACTACAAGTCCTTATTCGCACCTTCGGTAAAGTAAAGAATGAAATAATAGAAAGTGTCCTCGAATACATTCATTTAGTTTTGCCATAAGGAAACAGTTTATTGCCTTGCGGACACTTTCAGGAAGGACGCAATAAATTCATTAAAAGGGTTCATGAATACCGGTATACTTTCCATTTACAACAAAAAATAATAAATCGCCTTTGTCATTCATCCCTTCACCAGTATGAAGCAGAAAGAGGTAACAAAGTGTATCAGAAGGCAAATTTTAAGGAGTGAAGATTAACACAAGTAGATCACGAGGACAAATCAAAGAGGAATGAAGAAACATATCAGCGGTATAAAACTACATTATTATCATTATCATTATAAGTAGAAGTAGTAGTAGTAGTAGTAGTAGTAGTAGTAGTAGTAGTAGTAGTAGTAGTAGTAGTAGTAATAGCAGTAGTAATAGTAGTATATCATTATTATCATCATTATTATCATTATTATTGATATTATTATTATTATTATTATTATTATTATTATTATTATTATTATCATTATTATTATACCTAGTGGTAGTGGTACATTACTAGTAGTAGTAGTAGTTGTTGTTTTTGTTTTCCATGTTGTTGTTGTTGCTGTAATTTGTTGTTGTAATAATAATAATAATAATGATAATAATAATAATAATAATTGTTTTTTTTGAGAAATATTAAAAGCAAAACACACTGGCCTCCGTTTTAGACAAATTTCTTTGAATCTCTTACTTTCTCAGAAGCGAACTATTCCTGTTTTTTCTTTTCTTCTCATGTTTTGCTCCTACCTGGTCTCTTCACATGGAAACAGGTAATCAAAAAAACATTCAACCAGACACACCTTACGTAACTAACCGGAGCATTTCACACACCTGTGAGGCGTCAAACAACCTACCTTATCACCGCAGCGCCATCTAATCAAACCAGTCAGTTAATCAATCACACCTGAGCGAGCCTACCTGATCTCCTGGCGCACTTCAACAGTCACGAAGCTGCGTCACGTGTTGTCTCCCCGCACCGCCACCGTCACCACCGCCGCCACACGCACATACGTCACACAGCCCTACTAATGCCTCGTGGACAATCACAACTGCGCGCGTGTTCCGGGGGTCTCGTGAGGCGCGGCTCCATCCTAATGACACGTAATGGTTTGGTGGTTCAGTGGGTGAGTCCGCGGTTCGTGTAGATCTCCCTTCCCGATTCAGTCTTTGATCTGAGCTAGGGTTTTGTTGTTGCCTAGAAACCCATTCTCTCTCGCTCTCTCTCTCTCTCTCTCTCTCTCTTGCGTGACATTCGGCCAAATCCTTACGTGACCTATCAGTGAGGAGGAGGAGGAGTAGGAGAAGGAGGAAGAGGAGGAGGAGGAGGAGGAGGAGGAGGAGGAGGAGGAGGAGGAAAAGGAGGAGGAGGAGGAGGAAATAAAAAAAACAATAACAAGAAAAAATATGAAATTGAAGAAAGAAAAGCAAAAACTAAACAAAGAAAACGATTCAGAGAAAAGGATAAATGATAACGAAAAAAAAACAGCCAAAAGAGAAAACAACAACAACAACAACAACAACAACAACACTAACAACAACAACAACAACAACAACAACAACAACAACAACAACAACAACAGTAACAACAACAATAACAGCACCAGCAGCAATAACAACAACGCAGAGAGAGAGAGAGAGAGAGAGAGAGAGAGAGAGAGAGAGAGAGCACAATAAACAAAACAAAAACTCCCCTCTCCACAAAGACAGATAAAAAAAAAACATGTCCAACACCACACGTTTCCATCTGCCTGCTGAGACGCAACAAAAAACTCATCGCGGAGTCCCGAGTCTTTGGTGGCGCTAAGAATGTTGAGTGTTTTTGTGTACTTGCTTATCTTTTATGTATACAGTATGGGAGGAGCGGCAGAGGCGGAGGCTGAGGGCTGAGGACTTAGGACTGAGGGCGGAGGGAGGAGGAGTGGTTGGCTAAAAGCGTCAAGAAAAACTCCACTGGCCTGCGCTGTTTCTACAAGATTTCAACACAAATTCAAACGCTTTGCTCTCTCACCGCGACTATTTTCAAACATTGTCACATATGAGTAGCCGAGACCGCGCGAGTGTTTTTCATGTTAATAACGTAGAAATCTTGTTAATCTGTCACTGAAACCTTGGAAAATACACTTAAAAACCCGCGTAACTTCAATTAATAGATAGATCCCTTTGAATGTGGTGGAGGTGCAGGGCAGACGTATTTCAGAATATGGTCATAAATTTACTGGCAGCCCAACGTTCATGCTGGGGGGAGAAGCCGCCGCTGTTTCGAGGGTAAATGATGGACGCATAGAAAGCTTTGTTTGTTTATGAGGCGGACTATTAGTAGTAATGGCACAGAGAAGCAGAGAACTGTATCCGCTTGTAATGGAAAAGCCGCTGTTGAGTTGTTGGGTTTTATGATATATGCACGGAAGGCATTGCTGGTTTACGGGATGGGTGATTATAGTGTATGGTAACTTATATATAGTAAAAGAAGTTAAAGATAGACAGAGAACTACAGTCGCTTGCGCAGGGAGGGGGAAACGCTGCTGTTGGGTCGTAATACTCAATGAAGAACGCATAGAAAACACTGTTGATTACTGAGATGGATAAATAGAGTGAATGGTAACTTGGGCGTAGTAAAAGGAAACATAGATAAGCAGACAACCATACGTAGTCGCGGTCACGATAAATGAAACTCTAATCATCGTACTCAGGCAACCAATCCGTCTGAAGCCATATATGCAGCACGCTTTATAAAAACAATAAACACATACAGTATTTTAGGGAACTGGCAATCAAGTGGGCCTTTTTTTGTTATATTTTTGTTACCCTTGGCCAGCTTCCCCTCTTCCATAGAAAAATACATATTATTCCTTATTGTTTACGATTAAGAATAGGGATAAATATTCGTAAAGCGTCCCACATACACGTGTTCGGACAGTGTTAACGGAGAGGTTGCTAAGGAGAGTGATGCAACCTTTCAATCTCCGCGACCAAGGGATAGGATAAGTAGTCTTGGTGAGGGAGCTTGGAATGGTTTAGCAGCCATCAGAAATAAATGGAAGTTTCAAAGAGGTCATTCTCCTTCTGTAGAATTTTTAGTGCTGGTGATAACGACGGAAGAGGAGAGTGTTTCAAAGGCACGGCTGTTGTGAATTTGAAGATCACTGAGATGGAAATATGGAATGATATGAGTTCTTCTTGTTGTATGGGTATTCCTTCTTCAGCCTCCCTTTCTTCCCAGCCTAACACAAGACACTGTATTCCCTCCCCTCAAACCCACATCCTTGTTTCTTCCATAACGCCACTTCTACAGTTGCCTTCAAACCATTAGCACTTTTCCCGCTCCACTCACCACTTCTAATATAATTCCTCTGTCCACTTCAATTTCCTTTGTCTTGTGAACACATTACAACACACTTCCTTTCTCCCATCCACATCACCATCTCTCTTTTTACAATATAAGAGGAGCGCTGAACTAGGAAAACAAAAGTGAGGATAAGAAAAAGGCCACTCCGAAAGCTAGCCCATGCATTGTTGAGTTTATTGATACCTCCATCTAGAAAAAGCTTAGCTACAGACAAGAGAAGATACGGAAGCCATTCTTACGGTTCTCTTTAAATCACATTCAAAGGGATTACTGAAAGTTACGTGGGTTTTTAAGTGTATTGTTTACGCTTTCAGTGACAGATTTCTAGGTTATTAACATGAGAAACACTCGCGAGGTCCCGGCTAATCATATGTGACAATGTTTGAAAATAGTCCTCGGTGAGAGAGCAAAGCGTTTGAATTTGTGTTGAAATCTTCTACTATCATGATATCTCTTCCCTATTCTCTCTATCTCCCGCGTGTCCACCAGCCCTTCACACTACAACCTATCGCTACATCTCTTTCCACTTTCTTTCTCTGTATCTATCTATCTCCACCAGTCTCTTACCAACTAACGCCTTCTTTCTATGATATTCCATTTCTCTATCTCCCCCATCTCCACCAGTCCCTCCCACAGCGGTATCTTTCTACAGTGCTTTCTCTTCCCCTTTCCCTCTCTCCAATCTTCCCTGTCTTTACCAGTCTCTCAGCCCCGCCACCGCCTTCTCCCTAACACCTCCGCCAGCCTCCCTCACAGCTCAGTTCTGCGGTGGTGTCGGCAGCGCCCAGAGGCAAACTTAGGGATAACTTTTTTCTTAAGCTTTCTTTTTTTTTCGCTCCCTCTCTCTGCCAAGACTTTTTTTAAGTAATTTACCAAGAGAAGGTTCTTATTTTACAAGTGAGAGAGAGAGAGAGAGAGAGAGAGAGAGAGAGAGAGAGAGGCAAGGAGGGCAGGGGCGTGGGTGTGAGATATACATAATGCATTACGTACGGCGGGGTAAAAATATTTGTTTCGAACACTGGCAATATGTTTGGATTTTACGCGCGTTTTATGTTTTTGTCGTTTGTTTGCGGTGTGTGTGTGTGTGTGTGTGTGTGTGGCTAGAGACGTGAGGAGGCGACGGCAGGTGCAGAGCGCTCCTCCTTCGCCTCTCCTCGCCTTGCCTCGCCTCTCCCGGCGCCAGCAGAACTATGTAGCCAACTATCCTCCTTCAGATACGCTGACTATCTCCGAGGAAGAGATGATAATAATTGAAAGAAGAACAAATGAGATGCCAGAAAGATTAAACTATAGAAAGCATAGTGGATAAGGTGGTGAGCGAGGGATCGGGCAGACGTCCACGCGTAGGTTCGAATCCCACCACGTACAGCCTTAAAACACTTTGCCATTTGTCGAGTGGTTTAAAGTTATCTACATATCACCATGATACCCAGGTTCTACGTGGTTACACTCAAGATGAGCTTGGGCGGTGATATGGGCCCTAATATGGGTACCACTATAAATAAAATTGCCTACGCCACTAATGGGCGGAAGCTGAACAGCGCTTCCCATACACTCTTCATTGTGCCTACAGGCGCTATAGGCCTTACCGTAAAAGAAAAAAAAAAAACTGCGGCCAATAACGATCATTCCTATACACAGAGAGAGAGAGAGAGAGAGAGAGAGAGAGAGAGAAGAAAGAAACAATGATAATACCTAGAAGTATAGCAAATAAGACTTCAGAAAATACATAAAAAAAACGTATTCTCTCAATTACTCCTTCAAACAAAAACGTTAATTAGACAACAGAGATAGGTAAATACATAGGAAACGCATCTCCAGTAAGTCACACAGCCACCAAGACTTCCGGGTTCCTACAGTCCACCTTCGTCAGGCTTCCCCAGGTGCCCAGATATCGACCAACAAGGAGGAAGGAGGAGCAGTTGGGTGAGGTGTGAGTTGACTGTCCCTTCCCAGATTCGAAACGAGGCTCGCACGTTCGTAACAATGAACGCTAACCACTGAGGCAATATGGACGCTGAGTTGCCTTGACTTAAAGACCCTGAAAATATAAACTACATGAAAAAAAGGTGAAGTGAGTACAATAATGATATAAAATAGGAGCAAAAGAGGTGATGTGTCGGTCAGTCATTGTTCGTCATCTTAAAATGTATAAAGAGGGTGTACCTAGGTCTGATTTGAAGGAGTAATTACGCAAGGCACGTACAGAACAACTCTCTCTCTCTCTCTCTCTCTCTCTCTCTCTCTCTCTACACGGTGGCTACGGGAATAATATACTGAGGGACTAAAATATGGAAAGATAAGATAAAAAAGACTCTATGCACTAAACTTCGCAGCTTTCCACCTGATACTGTTTATTTACATTGCCGAGGCTTGAGCACTTTAAAGAGGATGAAAACAGCTTATAAAACTAAATTAGCCTAACCTTTCAGCATTTTTCTACACACACACACACACTTTCAGGGAGAGGCAATTAAACGGGAACTTTTATACCTTTGTACCCTTTGGCCAGTCTCCCTCTCATCTATGAAAAGTGTGTTAGGGAGTGAGTCACTTGTCGCTGCCTCAATAAACGAAAAAATATGGAGGTGAACAGGAAAACAAAAAGCCTCTTGTACTGTAGCTAATCTCTCTCTCTCTCTCTCTCTCTCTCTCTCTCTCTCTCTCTCTCTCTCTCTCTCTCTCTCTCTCTCTCTCTCTCTCTCTCTCTCTCCTTCTTTTCTATTCCTTCCTACCTTTTTCTTACAAATGAAGAGAGAGAGAGAGAGAGAGAGAGAGAGAGCCAACTACAACGGAGTGGCAAATATTTATCTCTCTATCTTTCCTTAACTCAATTGTTTATGTTCTATTGCCAACGTTTATGTTAAAAGACTCTCTCTCTCTCTCTCTCTCTCTCTCTCTCTCTCTCTCTCTCTCTCTCTCTCTCTCTCTCTCCAATAGGGAATTAATGCACCGTGGCTCAGCAATCACATGAGACACACACAGAGCTACGTAGATACTAACACTTGATTCATCGCCTTTCCGGACAGAGACAAGCTGCTGCAGGAGCGGACCGTAGAGAGAGAGAGAGAGAGAGAGAGAGAGAGAGAGAGAGAGAGAGAGAGAGAGAGAGAGAGAGAGAGAGAGAGATGGGGAGTGTTGTGAAGGGAGAAGTAAAGGAAAAAGAAGGCAGATGAAAGATTCGAAGGGAGGAGATGGAGGAGGAAAATACGAAGGAATAGAAAGGAAAGCAAACATCAACAGACTTTTCATTCCCACAGTTGATGAGGAACGCATTTTTGTCATGGACTTTTGGTGGGATTAGATGATTTTATTTACAATAGGAAGAGGAGTCTGTGGAGGTTAGAAGATTAATGGCCAGAGTCTTCACTATTCTAATCCACACATAAGTTTCTGAAGGTGTATAAAATAATCAAATAGTAACCAGAATAAATACAAAAACGCGTTCTGGTACTAAAGGAGTTAAACAGGATTGGAGAGAGAGAGAGAGAGAGAGAGAGAGAGAGAAATGTGCGTGCGTATGTGTGTGTATAGTTGTGTGTGTGTGTGTGTGTGTGTGTGTGTGTGTGTGTGTGTGTGTGTGTGTGTGTGTGTGTGTGTGTGTCAGGCTTAGCTGCAGGGCTGGCAGAACTAAAACAAAAGGAATCACAATTCTTCACTATAAATAAAATCCCCCAAAGCCAACAGTGAAATATTTCATGTTAAGTTGGTGTAATAAATTCTATGAAAAAAGCAGGTGAAAGGCGCCTTGTATTGGGGGGTGGTTAATATACTACTGCCATTAATATACTGACAGCAGGAGGAGGAGGAGGAGGAGGAGGAGGAGGAGGAGGAGGAGGAGGAGGAGGAGGAGGAGCAAGAGCAGCAGGAGGAGGAGGGGAATGAGTAGTAGTAGTAGTAGTAGTAGTAGTAATAGTAGAACAGGAGAAGGAAGTGGAAAAAGAAGAAATAAGGGTAATGCTCTGGAATGAATGAAAATGAAAGAGAGGAGGGAACAAAAATACAAAATACACACCAGAATACAAAAAAAGAAATTAAACAAAGTAAGAAAGGAAGAGGAAAGGAAGAAACAAAGAAACCAATAGACAAAAGAAAGGAGGGAACAAGCAAGAAAGCAAGAAAGCAAGGGAGGAAAAAAAAGAAAAGAATGAATGAAGAAAAGAAATTTGCTACCTTTTGCACTTCATGATCGACATTATAACCTTTTACAAACCTTTATCATTACGATTAAATACTACTTTCCCACCCTCTCTCTCTCTCTCTCTCTCTCTCTCTCTCTCTCTCTCTCTCTCTCTGTCCACACACACACTCACAGCCCAGCGTTCCCTTAGCGGTGGCAAGGCTTTCCTCAGTTCCTTTGCAGCCCAGACACCATTCCCAGTCCATCTGCATCCCGCCCTACCTCTGCCGCTGGTCCTAGAGCTCCCGTGACGTCCTCCTAACGCTTCCCCTTCCTCGACGTCGACCAGAAATAAGGGAGTAGTAATAACAAGCCTAAGGGAAGTGACCCCACCAGCCTCCCCGCTACTACATTCCCCACATCTCCGTCACCGTAACCGCCTCATCCATTCCACTCCTCTCAGCCGCGCCCCGTCCCCTCCCGTGCACCTGACCGCCACCCACCTGCCTGCCACTTCCACCTTCCCCCGCCCCTGCCCTCCTCTCACCGCCATCGCCGCCACCACGCCCATCCAAGGCAGCAGCAGCGGTGGCGGGTCACATCCAAAGTGCAGGTTAAGAGGAAGCTTGTGGGTTATAAGAGACTTTACCCTCCCTCCCTCTTTCTCCCTCCCAGCTTCCCCCTCACTTCACTGACTCCTCTCCCTCCCGCCCACCATTCCCTCCCATTCCTTCGGCAGCGCCTGGGCGGGATGTGCCTCGCCACGGCCCACCTCCTGCAGCGGCCTGACGTCACGCAGGGGGCGGGGCTGCCGTGGGTGGGAGTGGCGGTGGGCGGAGTCTGGTGAAGTTCGTGGCCCACTCACCAATCAACCGTAAGGGCGTTTCTCTCTCTCTCTCTCTCTCTCTCTCTCTCTCTCTCTCTCTCTCTCTAGCTGGCGGAGGCTTAAGGTGTGGCTGGCGGAGGACTTGCCGAGGTTCTGGGAGGAGGATTAACCCACAGCGAGTAATGGAGACACTGAGCGCGGCCGCCACACTCCCCACGATGATCATTCTCAACCGGGGATCAAAAACCGTCCGGGAAAATAAAGAGAGAAATGGTCATGAGGAAATTAATCGCGTCTTTTGCGCTCTTTTCTTTCTAGGGAGTTTTTTGGAGTACATTAACCCCTTCATTACCGGGACGCATTTTTACCTTGAGTTTTGGATGTGATTAAACGATTCTATTGACATTAGGAAGAGTTTATGGAGGTGAAAAGATTAATGACCACAGTCTTCACTATTTCAATCGTCCACATAAGCTTATGAGGCTGTATAGAATCACCAAATAGTAACCAGAATGAATATGAAAACGCGGTAGGGTACTGGAGGGGTTAAGAAGTTTGCATGTATTTTCTTGGGTTTCTGTTGGAGTTTTGGAATATCTCTGTGGCGTTTGGAAGATAATTGAAAAGGAAAAGGTTATGAGACAATTAATCATTTTTCAACTCCTTCTTTTTTTCATTTATTTTACTCTCTTGGTCTGATGGTGATGAAATTTTGACACCGCGAGACCAAAACTGTCGGGAAAAATCAAGAAAAGGTGGATATGATAAGATTAATCGTTTTTTTTTTCCCGTTTCTCTTTGCGGAGGGTAGTGTTTTTTCTTTTTTTTTCTTTGGTGGGGAGGGAAGTGGGGAGAGATAGGGGAGTATATTGAAAGGTTTATGATTTTTTTTTTTTTCCTTCGTTGTGGGAGTTTCGTTGATTTTTCTATATAATTTCGAAACCGTTTGTTGTGATTTTTCGAGTTTTGGATAGGAAGACAGAAAAATGAAGAAAGAAGTGTTTAAGGGGAAATTCACCTTTTTTTTTTACTTCTTATCTTCTTTTCTTTCTCTAATTTACAGTGACAATATTTCCACACAAAGAGAAGGTAATTATGAAAAGAAAGACAAATAAAATGAAAATGACTAATGAACGAAGAGATTATGGGAGAATTAATACTTTCTTTTTCCATTCATCTCTCATTTTCTCTCCGTCTAAGTGATGACGCCAAAATTTTGACGATTCAAGAAGGAAGGTCTCGAAAAACAAGGATGAAAATTACAGGAAAGACAAAAATGAACTATACTTTCCTTTCCATCACCTCTTCTTCCATTCCTCGTGTATAGTTGATGGTAGCAAAATGACTCAACGAAAAGACATGTACTAATTCTAAAACAATATCTCGTTCTTTTCATTTTTTTTTCATTTTTACTAGTGTTCTTCTTTGTCTTCCTTGTGTTTCTATTTTCCTATTTTTCATGTCTTCTTCCATTCACTCTGTTTCTTTAATAAGGTAGAAATTACTAATGAAGCAAAACTAAGCACGTGTACTTCCTCTCTTTCTCCTCTTTTTTCTCGCGTATCTAGATGATGGTGACAAAATTAACCCCTTCAGTACCAAGACGTGTTTTCATACTTATTCTGCTTACTATTTAGCAATTTTATACACCTTCAGAAACTTATGTGGGGAGATTAGAATAGTGAAGACTGTGTGTATTAATCTTCTGACCTCCATAACCCTTTCCTAATGTTAAAAATAAATCGTTTAATCACGCCATAAGTTCAAGATAAAAATGTGTCCTAGTAGTGAAGAGGTTAAACACGGAAAAGGTAATTAGATGTGATAAACGTTCATTCAAAAATCAAAAACTGTAGTTGTTAATGAGATCAAATCATGTCTTCTTTCCATTCACCTCTTTTTTTTTTTTTTATTTATACCATGTGGGCTTTTCACGGGAATTTCTGGGCTAAAGGGGATACTGTTTAGGGTACCTCCTATCTCAAAGCCCTCCTAGGAAACCGTTGCCCCGAGTGAGGAAGCCCAATCTATACTCAGACGTGAACAGGATTCGAACCCATGCGCTTGGAGATCCCTCGGACCCCAAAGCGCGCATGGTTCCACTGTACCCGTGAGTCCACCAGACAGTACTAGCACTCTGCTACAACAAGACAGCAGGTATAGCAAGTAATAATTCTGGAAAAATAATGACTGAACTGCAAATAATATAATTCAATCACATTTTCTTTTCTTTTCTTCCTCTTTCTGTTCCCTTTCCGCCTTTTTCTCAGAAGATGTCAAGATGTTTAATGCGCTAAGATGTTAAGCACGGTAAACGATAATTCTGGAAAAAAATAATGATAAGATAAAAACGGAAATTGGTAACTAAAAAATGCATCTTTGTTTTTTTTTTTTTCGTCCTTCTCTCCTTTGCCCCGTCTTAGTGTAGCTTCTTGAGGCTGCCAAAATCATAATGTTGGTGAAAAGTAGAGTCATCATTCTGAAAAAAATAGATATATAGATAAAAGAAGAATGAAATAGTTTAGAAAATCAATCGTGTCCTTTATATTTTTTCTCTTACTGTTTTACCTCAGCCTACATGAGTTTGATAGACTTCTATTGTGGGGAGAAAAATAGTAATATGGATGATAATTATGCCAAAAAGAAATAATAGGTAATAACAAAACCAAGACAGAAATAGCTAAGATAAAAACTGATCGAGTCTTCATGCTTGTCTTCACCCTGTCTCTTCGTCCCTGCGTGTTTTGTAGCGTAACTTTACTGTGGGGAAACGTGAAGCGATAAACAGCATAATTCAAGGAAATAATGAATACGGAAATAGTTAAAAGAAATCAGGTAGTGTCTCCTTTTTTCTCTCACACGTCACAGTCACCTAATATTAAAAGTAAAGAGTGTTAAATGATAGTTCTCGAAAGAAAGAATAGTGAGATAAAAAAAAAAAAATGTTATTTCTTTCTGCTCTCTTTTTCTATTTCAGTAAGTTTTGAGTTTGGAAAAATTGTTATATTGGGATTCTTTAGATTAAGCGTCGTGAAAGATTATTATGCTTAGAAAAACTGTATTAATAGATAGAGAAATGAGCAAAACAAAGTGATCGCTTCTTATTCCCGCCTCTCCACCTTTCATACGAGTGCACTTGAGGGTTTTGTTAAGTTAGGTCAGGAATCTTAACCTCCTCAGTACCGGGACACATTTTTACCTTGAGATTTGTGAAGAATTAGACCATTTCATTAACACTAGGAAGGGTCTATGGAGATCAGAAGATTAATGGTCACACTCTTCACTATCTACATCTCCTACTTGAGTTTCTGAAGCTGTATAACAAAATCACCAAATAGTAAGCAGAATGAATATGGAAACACGTCATGGTACTGAAGAGGTTAATGTGTGGAAGATTTAAGCGTCATAAACGACAATAAATAAAAAGATAATCAAGAGAAAGGTTTTTTTTCATGTCTCTTTTTTTCTTCTCTTTATCTTCTGAAGCTAACGAAAACACAAACACACACACACACACACACACACACACACACACACAGATAATGCATAGAAATCAAATAAAAAACCTAAACTTGATATAAAAAAGACAAAACTGGTCGAGTCATTTCTATTTTTCTGTCTTTCCTCTTATCGCAGAGTGCTTGAGGTTGGCGGAATCTTAATGTGCAGCGAAGTTAAGTGTCTCACGGGACATTAAGTAGGATCGCGGTGACTCCGGGGAAAGCTGCACTGAAGGAAGAGGCGGCCCAGATTTAAAACTAAGCCTGAGAGGTGGAAAAAAAAATACGAACAAGAGAAAACAATTATCGTACGTTCTCTCTCTCTCTCTCTCTCTCTCTCTCTCTCTCTCTCTCTCTCTCTCTCTCTCTTATTACTGTTATTATTCATGTTTTTTATTATTATTATTATTATTATTATTATTATTATTATTATTGTTGTTGTTGTTGTTGTTATTGTTATACTTGTTGTTACCGAGTTTCGGAGACAAAAGGGAAATATTAATAACGTTTTTTTCTTCACATACAACAACAACAACAATAATAACTACTAGTACTACTACTACTACTACTACTACTACTACTACTACTACTACTACTACTACTACTACTACTACTACTACTACTACTACTACACTACTACTACTACTACTACTACTACTACTACTACTACTACTACTACTATTAAAACTACTACTATAATATTATACTACTGCAACTACTACTACTACTACTACTACTACTACTACTACTGCTACTACTACTACTACAAAATGAACAAGAACAAGAATAAGACACTAACACACACACATACACACACACACACACACACACACACACACACACATACCACAGTCGTCACTTTCACGACTTTTTACGGGGGGAGTTCCTAACATTTTTTCCCCTTCTCTTTTTTTTATCTGCAAAATCTGTGTTGACTTTTCTCGTCCCTTGCCATTTTTTTGTGTCCTGTAGTGTGTATGGAAAGAAAATTTTGGACAGAGAGAGAGAGAGAGAGAGAGAGAGAGAGAGAGAGAGAGAGAGAGAGAGAGAGAGACACGGACAACGAGACACAAAGAAAGAGACAGACAGATGCATTAGATTGGTAGGTAGATGAATATATAGACAGGAGGCCACAAGTAGATACAATTAGGCGTCTAGGGAGTATAGATGAAATGGCAAAATAACACAGTAACATAAGAACACCAGACCTGTACGTCACAATGCCTATATAAAAGCATCCTTACTTGTTTCCATTTATCATCTTCACATCCAAATTTGTCCAGTCTTTCAATATTTTTTCTGTTGACTCTATTACCGAGACTATTCCAATCATTAACCACTGTATTTGAGAACCATTTCCTATTTTCTTAGACTTAACTCCATCAAATTTAACCTCTTCAGTACTGGTACGCATTTTTATCATGTGATTAGACGATTCTATTGTACATTAGCTAGTGTCTATGAATGTCAGAAGATTAATGGCTAGAGTCTTCACTATTTCAATCCCCACATAAGTCTCTGAAGCTGCAGAAAACCACGAGATAGTAAGCAGAATTAATATGGAAAGGTCACATGGTACTGAAAGGATCAAATGGAGAAATAACACAAAAAGAAATCAAATCTACACGTGGCAATCCTAGCAATAGTACGAAAATAACACACACATATACTTCCACCCACCACCACTATTCATAAACCTACCTAACCTCTCAGATCTACCTATTGACTCAGTACTAATCCCTTCACTACTATGACACGTTTTCTGGTTACTATTTAGTTATTTTTACAGCTTCAGAAACTTATATGGGAAATTAAAATGGTGAAGACTCTACCCATTAATCTTCTGACCTCCATAGACCCTTCCTAATGTTAATAAAATCGTCTAATCATACTCAAAACTCATGGTAGAAATGCGTCCCAGTACTCAAGAGGTTTAATGAGAGCCCATCACAGTAATAAGAATTAATGTGCGTCGGAATGCTTGAACACCTGAATGCCTTGCTGTATTCGCCTCGCCTCCCTGAGAGAGTCCCAAGAGGTCGCAGGAATAATACAAAACCCTGAGAACCGTGGTAAAGAAGTAACGTGCATCACCGCATTATTTAAGCCCTGGGAACGGGTACCTCTCCTTGCTCAGTGGTGGTTGTGGTGGTGGTGGTGGTGGTAGTGGTGGTGGTGGTGGTGGTAGTAGTAGTAACAGTAGAAGTAGTAGTAGTAGTAGTAGTAGTAGTAGTAGTAGTAGTAGTAGTAGTAGTAGTAGTAGTAGTAGTAGTAGTAGTAGTAGTAGTAGTAGCAGCAGCAGCAGCAGCAGTAGTAGTACTAGTAGTAGTAGTAGTAGTGGTAGTAGTAGTACTAGTGGTATAGTAGTAGTAGTAGTAGTAGTAGTAGTAGTAGTAGGAGGAGGAGGAGGAGGAGGAGGAGGAGGAGGAGGAGGAGTATGTACAGTAATAGTGTAATATTAGAACGAGAAACTTTAATGTATGAAAAAAAAAAAAAACTATCATTAATCAAATATACAGACAAGCGCTTATCAAAAGACAATAATCAAATCATCGAACATTCTTTTTCATAACAAAAACAATAAAAGCCAGAAATAGAAAGGCAAACAAAATAACCACTGTGAGTTTATATATATGTCACTATCGGAGGAAAAATAACCCAGGGAATAAATAAATAAAAAAAAAACTGAACCTTCTTATATTCAAAATGACTACCGCTGGCAGTGATTAACATAACATTTTTATTGTATATTTTGTGTCTCCGATGCATGTAAATTAAATGGTGCGTTGAGAACATGAAATTCCAGATCTTCTAAACATTATCTTCATCATTGTTCATTTTTACGTCTCTGGATCAATCTCCAACGCAGGTAAACTATAAATACTCGTCGAGGGAAGTAAGTAACTCAACTTTTATACATTTTTTACAACCTCGAACCAGATGTCAATGTAAAAAGTTCATAAATAGATAGATGAATGAATAATTGAACACTGAAAGAACAAACACGCAGCAAAAATTCAGTGGCAAGAGCCCTCAAAGCAGCACTCTTGTATAAAGAATTTATTATTGATGCTTTTATAAATCAGAAGAAGCATTGGACACGTCTTTCATCCTTCTCTTAAGACTCTTTGAATGTCACGACTGCACGAGTATTACAAACACATTCCTACGCTCTTTCCCATTCTAAAACTCATGAAATGTTCTGTCAGTGATAGAAAATATGTTCTTAGGGTTAATCTTCCATTGAAAAAAGGATCTA
>NC_059298.1:26978587-26986087 GCF_017591435.1 Portunus trituberculatus | reverse complement strand
CTGAAGGCTTGATCTGCCGTATTTTCCGCTGGCTGCCTCACTGTTTTTACTGTCTACATTGTGTTCCTCAGCTCGAATGTCCTCAGAATCCGTCCTGCCTGCAGAAGACGGCAGTGAGTGGTCGTCCTTCCCGCCGACCTAGCACGTTAAAGGTCCCTGCACTCACCGCCCACCGCACCTCGTGCCCTGACGTGCCTTTGCTCACCCTGCACCCTGCCCTCCTACGCCTTGGTGGCTGCTCTCATCCTCGTACTGGCCAGAGTGACACCCGGTGAGCTGTGTTTTGTCTCACACTAACGCAGCACACCCAGGCTCACCCGTGGCCACCACCTCCACCACTACCAAACAAAGATTCATAATTACCATAGAAATTTCATGTAGTAATTGAGGACTGCAGTTCCTGTGGCCAAAAATTTCTCTTCTTTCTCGCAAGAAAGACAACGCACAAAAGTATTCGTGTTATGACAGGTTGGACATTGAGTGTCAGCCCAGCCCCTGGTTACTGCCAATGACGGATGTGATAGATTCAAGTGGTGTGTTCATGACCCACCCCTGAAGTGCCACAGAGACAAGCTACACTAAGTGAGCGGCCGCCTCCACCAGGACCAGAGCGCAAGGAGAGTGAGTGAGCGATCAGACGGCGTGTATCCCCACTGATGGTTAGCGCGCGACTGACTTCAAACGTGTGCTCCGCCTACCACTGGCTCACAGCCGATGGCTGGGCCCGCCCACCTTAGTTGCCTTCAGCTGTCCTCGGCCCATCCCTGCTCACCTGGGTGCTGCAATGTTCTCGATTCCCAAACCGGCACAAAGCCTGAACACTGCTGTCCCATTACAAGTGCCGCCGCGCCACGGGCACAAGGACACTCCGAAGAGTGACATTAGAAATTCTCGAAACGCCTGATTTACGATCTCCGCCCCGCCTCCTGCACCTCCTCCTGCCCACCCCTGATGCGCCTTCTGCCGCAGCTCCTCCTCTTCCGTTGATCTATTTACTCGCACCTGGTAGCGGTGCCCTCCCCGAGGCCGTATTCCTCGCGCTTCCCTGCCCGCCGCTGGCACTGCTTTTTCCTGTTGTTAGTTAATAAGCAATAAATTTCTTGCCATTACCGTCCGCCAGCTGAACGCGAGGCCTCGCTCGCTGTGGCCACGGCAGTAATGGAGGCCATGAGGCACAGCGGTAATCTCGTAAGACGCCAGGCAGGAGTTATGCTGGTCATCCAGGAAGGATGCGAAGGTAGAGGCAGCGGTGTGTTGCTGGAGATGCTGGAGATGACATGACAAAGCTACCTCCGCCACTTGTCACCCGTCTTAGTGCTAAGTGTTGAGGAGCCTTATAAGAATACCACAACGAGGCAGCACACAATCAAGACCCCTTGAGACGACCGCTGAGTGCAGCACTGAATCAGCCTCCCATCACACCGTGAGCCTCCCGGGCCGCCACACCCGACGAGTATTTATCAAGGCCCGCCCGCCGCCATCGCACCCACGACCCTCAACCCACACCTTTAGGGCGTCCCTAACTCTATTCTGTGGCTGGAAATAAGACTGGTGGAGAATATGGGCAGGTAAACAGAAGAGTATAGTTCAACAGATGCTGAGAAAGAAGATGACATCACGAAAAAGAACAATAATTAGAGAAACATGAACATGAAAAAATTTAAAGACTGTCATTAAGTGATAATGATTTGTAAATATTCTCTATAAAAGCTTTCATGATCACTGTGACACACTTCAGTAACGGCAACAATAGTGGTGGTAGTTGTTGCGCAAATGAGAACTAATTCCGCCTACACCACCAATGTCACCAGTACTACCACATCCACCACCACCACCACCATCGTCGTAAAACATTATGATTGCTTTGACTTTGTTCTACACCGCTAATAGTATATAATGTAACGGCATGAGTAGCTATATACCATTCAATTCATAGAATCAGCACTGGATGATCGGGAAGGCAAGGCAGGCAAAGGACGGTAACAGGCATTCGTCCCGCCTCACCAACCACGCCAGGTAAGTATTGTAGCAAGTGTGCGGCGCTCCATAATCCATCCAACACTGACTGAATTAGTACCATATGTTCCTGGCCGGATTTACCTGATAAGTTGTTATTATTTGATGTTTTAATACAGAGCAATTACTTTCTGGAACCAAATGACTTGAGCATTCCGTATCATCTTAATTTTTTCACTGTTTATGAAACAATAGCGCGTTCTCATCATGTGAGTATCCAAGATATTATTTTCAATACTTAAGCAGGAATAGAACAAATACTAACTGGTTTCAACTCTCTCTCTCTCTCTCTCTCTCTCTCTCTCTCTCTCTCTCTCTCTCTCTCTCTCTCTCTCTCTCTCTCTCTCTCTCTCTCTCTCTCTCTCTCTCTCTCTCTCTCTCTCTCTCTCTCTCTCTCTCTCTCTCTTGTCACCCTGCCTTTAGAAGTAGTACTTTGCCGTGTACTTCCAGAATACTACACCTAAAGTGAAATCAAAGCGGACAAGGAGTTAGGAAAAATGTACCATGCTTCGGAAACTACACTCGCTTAGCTTTCATTATTCTTATCTATTTATTCGTTTATTCTCATTTTCATTAAGTTTTTCTTTTATGTTATCTGATATTTCTACAGTCCTTCGGGAGGGAGGAACGATTGGAAGGAGGAAGGGAGGGAGCCACAGGCGAGCATACTTCCTTCTCTCCTTTCTGAATCTTGCTTTGTATCTCGTCGCACGTTTACACAGCTTCAGTCATCAATCGAGTAATATTTTAGGATACTCATTCATATTGCGGGAGTAAGAAGATGCAGGAGGCGCGGTTCAGATGGTTTGGACATGTTGTGAGGAGAGAGAAGACAGGAGTGGGGAGAGGCAGATGATGGACAAGGAGGTGGACGGCAGGAGGAAGACAGGAAGACCCAGGTTGAGATGGAAGGACTGTGCAGTGGCTGACAGTATAGGCAGGAGAAGGACCTGGACCTCGAAGTGGCGGAGGACAGGGCTACATGGAGGAGACTCATCAAAAACAGTGACCCTGTATTGAAACAGGCTAATAATGCTGCAAAGAAGAAGATACTCATTCATATTGCGTCTAGTATTTTTCCAGTTAATCCCTTCTGTACCATGACGCATTTCCATATTCATTCTGCTTACTATTTGGTCATTTTATACGGTTTCAGATACTCATGTGGGAATTAAAGTAGTTAAGATTCTGGCTATTAATCTAACCTTCATAGACCCTTCTTGATGTAAATGAAGTCGTCTAATCATACACAAACTCATGGTAAAAAAGCGTCCCAGTACTGAAGGGGTTAAAGGCTGATTTGGTGATACTCTTTTGTTTTTCTAAGGTATCGTAAAGAGGTTGTGTGTAGATCGGAGGACTGAAAAGTGAAAGGAGGAGCAAGATACAATGAGAGCTTGTCGGGGTTTCCTGACTTTTGATCGCGACTGTACCGTGATTCTACTAGTCTTGCTGCAGGTACGTGTGGTTAGGAATTCAGCATCATTTTTCTTCCTTATAACGCCCCTTCTCTAGGTTTCTTTTTTTTTTAACTCTCCTGTTCTTTTCTTTTTCTTCTTCTCAAACCGCTATGCTCTTTTTTTCAACTATTTCTCTTATTACTACTGCTACTACTACCACTATTACTGCTACTACTACTACTACTACTACTACTACTACTACTACTACTACTACTACTACTACTACTACTACTACTACTACTACTACTACCACTACTACTACTACCACTACTACTACTACTACTACTACTACTACTACTACTACTACTACTACTACTACTACTACTACTACTACTACTACTACTACTCCCTACTACTGCCACAACTATCACACTCCCATTACAGGACACTACAGCTGTCTACTACTACCAAGGGCACCTGATCCTCTAGCTCTCTCTCTCTCTCTCTCTCTCTCTCTCTCTCTCTCTCTCTCTCTCACAGTCGTTTCCCATTACAGGACAATACAGCTGTCTTGTACATCTCTCTCTCTCTCTCTCTCTCTCTCTCTCTCTCTCTCTCTCTCTCTCTCTCTCTCTCTCTCTCTCTCTCTCTCTCTCTCTCTCTCTCTCTCTCTCTCTCTCTCTCTCTCTCTCTCTCTCTCTCTCTCTCTCTCTCTCTCTCTCTCTCTCTCTCTCTCTCTCTCTCTCTCTCTCTCTCTCTCTCTCTCTCTCTCTGTGTGTGTGTGTGTGTGTGTGTTTATTTTCCTTTTCTTCCATATTTCTTTCTACTGCCAAGAGCCTAAAAGTCCCCATGCCAGCTTCATTTCACCAGTTCTAGGGAGACGAAGGCTTGAGAAGTACAGTACATGATTTCCTAGTCCATACAACACACACGTCGATACCCACAACACTTATCTCCCACCATAATCTATAGACAAACCCTCGCATGTCGACCGTGCTTACATGGCTACGCGAGAAACACACATACACAGATATCTTCGAGACTTATCACTCACCACACTCCAGACACTCTTACAGTTCCGTATGCACAGACTCTACAAGGCCTCGCGTAAACCATAGACAAACACCCAGATTATTTCCAGCCACTTTCCCGGCACAATTTTTCGAGTATCGGGAGAGGAGAAGTGTCTGTACTGACGCGGCGGAAGCGTGACTCAGGCCTGCCGCTGGGGATGACTGCCGCAGAACGAGGCAGGACCCGCACAGCTGTTGTGACTCGAGGCAGCGCGGCCTGAGAGAAGTTCCTTGTCTGCAAACACTCCCGCTCCTCACGAGGGATGCGGGAATTTAGAGGCTTGGGAGGGAGTGGCGAGGGGCGGCGGTGGAGGGTGCGAGGGAGATCATTTGGTGCGGCGCTGGGTGAGGGAGGTATCGTGTGTCAAGAAGGGGGTATTGAGGGGTTCGGGGTTACGTTGGTGTGGTGGATGGAGAGGTGGGACAGCAAAGAGATTGTCCTTCAGCTTAGTGAGTGCCTGATAGTGCTTTGGTTGCACTGGACCGGGTTTTGATGTAGCGGTGATGGTTGTGAGTTGGTTGAGACGCAGGTGACGACCATTTTTTTCATATTAATCACTCTTCTGATCTTGCTAAGTGCACGCCTTCCCACTTCCCATGGCGTCGCTGCACAAAACTTTCTATTGTCTCTCACCTATATATGTATTATATTTAGTCCTTTAGTTTACCAGTATTCTTAGTCATTGGTTACTTTTCCTAGTCAACTCTGGAACAACATATCTATTTCTGTATTTCTTTCTTCCTCTGACTTGAAGTCTTTCATGAGACAGGTTTCAAGACACACCCCCTCATTTTTTAAGATAATTTTCACTTTTCCATTAGGATTGGTACTGCAGTAAACTTCAGTGAGTTTTTCTCTCCTTTCTTTCTTTTTTTTTTTTTTTGCTTTCTTGTTTCCCTTGGCAACAACATAGATAAAGGAAATGAAGGGATCCAAAGAATACGAAGGAAAGGACAAAAGAAAAGAGGAAGTAAAATCTTGTCACAGCGAAGGCATTGCCACCTGAAAGGTTCGTTTCACCACTATTTGTCTTCATTGCTTTGTAGTGGTAGATGCATCACTACTAGTCATTTAGGAAGCCAGGACGAATTTCAAACCAGATATACAGTAAAAGACTTGCACCATGTGAAAAATGTCTCAGCAGCTCACGTGCCCATATGGCTTCCATTAACATTCAGCTGATAAAGCATCCATATCTAGGGAACTCGTGATAAAACTGAAGAAGAATACATGTATCATGAAAATAAAGACATAGGTTACATAAGTTTTAACATCACAGAAAGGACTATCAAAATATACGGTACTTCAGGGCCTGGCAAGGTAAACATGGTAACATATCAACACTCGAGCCAGCAATCACTTTCCGTACCGTGCCTATATATATATTTCTTTTTATTTTATGCAATAGAGGGAAGCCAACCAAGGACAACAAAAGATAAAAAAAAAAAAAAAGGCCTTAGAATGCCAGTTCCCTTTAAGTGTGGGACAAATGTTTTGAAACATACACTTACCTCTTGGTGCCCGGGAGTGGTGGACATTGGTGTGTGCGATGCAGGGTGCTGATGTGTGGTTTCAAGACCAGCTGTACAAGAAAATATGTTATGACTCAGATACATTTAACGGAAAAGCACAGTATATGCCGATACAGTCATTTTACTGCTTCAAATCCTTCTTCTGTAATGGCAGTGTTATTCACCGTTTTCGTTTTGATGAATGCGAATGTCTACTAATGAAGAAAAAGATAGAAATAGAAATAGATACCACACTGATATATCCCCGACAAAATCATTGTATTATCTTTGCCCATTGTGTACAGTGGGGACGCGGAGACATCCATGACAGAGCAACCCACCTCCGTCACTGGCACTTCACATTTCTTTCAATACGCAAAAACCAGCCGAAATCATAAGAAAGAAAGGAAGCACTCACTTATTTTCTTTCTCCTCCATAAGCCTCCTCGGTACTGCGATGCATTTTTACCATGATTCTGGGGTATGATTAGACGATTTTATTTTGGGATTAGAAAGGATCTAAGGAAGTCAAAAGATAAATGGCTAAAGTCTTTACTATTTTAATCCCCGCATGAATTTCTGAAGCTGTGTAAAATCGCCAAATACTAGCCAGAATGAATATGAAAACTTGGCCTGTTATCGAAGGGGTTAAAGAAAAGGACTAATAGATAAACAGAGAACGCTACTTGTTGCCTTGTCCATGCAGTAATGCCCTATTGGAGACAGCATTGGCCATTTTTTTTTCTTCTTTCTTCTTTTTACTCTCCACATTTTACCTTCCACGGCGACTCAGAAAAGTAATCAGTGTGTAATGTGACCCAATGCAACCATGAAAGTGATAGCCAGAGCAATACACAGACCACCAACCATCACACGGAACACACCTGTCGCTCCACTAACTCCCTTCCAAATTAATACTCTTTATGAATCATTATTCGATATGATGCTCAATAGTTATGATATCATTAAACACTGCTGATCTTTTTAATAGCTGGAGAGAGAGAGAGAGAGAGAGAGAGAAAGAGAGAGAGAGAGAGAGAGAGAGAGAGAGAGAGAGAGAGAGAGAGAGAGAGAGAGAGAGAGAGAGAGAGAGAGAGAGAGAGAGAGAGAGAGAGAGAGAGAGAGAGAGAGAGAGAGAGAGAGAGACAGAGAGAGAGAGAGAGAGAGAGAGAGAGAGAGAGAGAGAGAGACAGACAGACAGACAGACAGACAGACAGACAGACACAGACAGACAGACACACAGATAGACAGACAGACAGACAGACAGAGAGAGAGAGAGAGAGAGAGAGAGAGAGAGAGAGAGAGAGAGAGAGAGACGAAAAAAAGGCTGTGGGGCCGGACAAAATTAGCCCTCGACTGCTTCGCCAGTGTGCTAGTGAACTGGCCCACCCACTCGCCGCACTGTTCAATCAGTGCTTTCAGACCAGTACGTGGCCACAAATATGGAAAACCAGCAGTGTTGTGCCAGTGCATAAAAAATGTGATAAAAGTGTCCCTAA
>NC_059298.1:26971087-26973587 GCF_017591435.1 Portunus trituberculatus | reverse complement strand
ATATATATATATATATATATATATATATATATATATATATATATATATATATATATATATATATATATATATATATATATATATATATATATATATATATATATATATATATATATATATATATATATATATATATATATATATATATATATATATATATATATATATATATATATATATATATATATATATATATATATATATATATATATATATATATATATATATATATATATATATATATATATATATATATATATATATATATATATATATATATATATATATATATATATATATATATATATATATATATATATATATATATATATATATATATATATATATATATATATATATATATATATATATATATATATATATATATATATATATATATATATATATATATATATATATATATATATATATATATATATATATATATATATATATATATATATATATATATATATATATATATATATATATATATATATATATATATATATATATATATATATATATATATATATATATATATATATATATATATATATATATATATATATATATATATATATATATATATATATATATATATATATATATATATATATATATATATATATATATATATATATATATATATATATATATATATATATATATATATATGTGTGTGTGTGTGTGTGTGTGTGTGTGTGTGTGTGTGTGTGTGTGTGTGTGTGTGTGTGTGTGTGTGTGTGTGTGTGTGTGTATTAAAGTAGTGCAATAAATATCATATTGTTGGTTATTTGTAAGATATGCTCATCCATGTTTATAGTGAGAGATATGGGATGTTTTTTTTTTTTCTCTATCTCTAAGTTTTCTCCTTTTGTGTAAGGTAAATATTTTCTACAGTTCTTCAAACACCTGAAATCCTCCGGCATGTTGTTCCATCACGCCGAGACTTCCCGCAGCACTTTAGCGGCCAAGCGACCTGCACCTTAGGATTGACGCGCCTACAGATCCAATTCCCTCCTCCGATACGTAAGATGCCTCACTATTCACACTTTTGTTTGGTCTTCTCCTCCAAAGTTGCCACATAACCACGCATTCCTTTCCTTGCGTTTTCCCATGTGCACTGACAAACCCATACAGTGGTGAGGAAAGCGTTCTGCCCTGGAGAGTAGCTCGCTACAGTATAAAAACATACGAAAATAACGGACACTGTAGGAAACCGTTAGCCCTACACGTTCCAATTCCTGTATAAAATTACCTACTTATTTCCATCTCTAGTCCTCTTCCATACCTTTTAAAGTTCCCTGTAATGAAGCGGCACTAATAATCTGGTTACATAATCTATTCCTTCTTATCTATCATTCTACTTGAGAGTCAACCTTTACGTAGTTCTGTTTTAAATCATATTTTATCTAGCTTAAATCAAGTATTTTTTGTCCTGTTGTAAGTAGTGGTCCTGAGAGTTTTCCTAATGTCACCCGTGTCAAAACCTAACTTTTCACTCTCTTGTCGCAGTGTCACGCAACGAGGACCTTGATGCAAGACACAAACAGCATCATTAGTCTTCCATCTTTTTTTCACTGGTAAATGCTTAACTTTTGTTTTTTCTTCTGCTTTCCTCATTTTCATGCTACTCGAACTGCTTCAGGAGAGTACACGAGAAGAATACTAAGACACCGCCGATGTTAGATTATTTTGCATTTGATATTTGCTCTTCCACATGTTGTGAAACGGGTGTTATGCGAGATTTTCTTCCTTTATTTTTTACCTTGAGCGGTCTCCTCCACACGCAGAACCACACACTGAATAGCACATACACTTATAACAGAGAGAAAATGATAGACACGAGAGACAAAGCAAGTGATAACAATAGGCTATAGCTAACCTTCACACTGCCTCATGCCCGCATTATCTCACTCTCTCCCTCCTTCCTACCCTGTATCAATCTGCTCCGGCTAATTTTCTCACTATGCGCATTATCCTACCTTACATTCCCAACACTCCCTAACCTACTCTACACTTCCCAAGTCTTCCAACCTTGTCCTAACTTATTCTTCCCTACAGCCCTAGCTCTACCGTGCCCTCCAATCTCGTCATGCCCTGTCCTGTCCTCCATCTTCTCTTTATCCTGCCTGCCCTGCTCTGGTCTATTCTCGGCATCCTGTAACCTTCAAATTGCCTCCTGCACTCATTATCTTATCCTCCCCCTTCCTTCCTGCCTGTATCAATCTGCCCTGATAATTCTCACACTGTGCATTATTCTGCCTTGCATTCCCAACACTTACCAACCTACTCTACACTGCCCCTGTCTACCAACCTGGTCTTAACTTAAGGTAACTTATGTAAATATCTCAAAAACATAAAAAAAAGCTACATAATTCTCTGACATACACATTTTCATTTAACAAATCACTAATATTTGCAAACTGTAACATGGGATACCTGCCACGAAGGTGTTCACTTAGCTGGCACTCCACCAACACATGTCGTTCAGTCT
>NC_059298.1:26941087-26966087 GCF_017591435.1 Portunus trituberculatus | reverse complement strand
GAGTTTTTCTATTCAACATTAACTTCCAGGTATTTACCATCGTTAGGCCCTCTGCTAGAACATGTTAAGTCTCCCTTCAATGCATTGCCTGTCTCTGCATCACTGTGTTCTCTGATGTAGATGACACGATTCGATGAGAAGGACTTCACACTCATTTTGCATCCTGCTCCCTTGCAGACACATCAGGCTGGAGACCAGTGGCCCATGTAAAATCCACGTTGCATCAAAGTTTTTCTCATAATCTTAAGATAAATTTCTAACTCGGCCTCCTCGTTCAGCAGCCGTAGTGTCCTCACACGCATGATTTTTTTAGGATAATCGCGATACTTCAATGGCGTCACTTGCCTCCAGTTCAGGAGAGTGGAGTGAATGACATCGACGGTGGGGGAGAAAGAATACCTTCCGCAAATCACCATCTGTTGTTTATGTGTTCTTGTGTGCCTACGTGAGCATGTCCGTCCGTGCGTGTATGTATGTATGAGAGAGAGAGAGAGAGAGAGAGAGAGAGAGAGAGAGAGAGAGGGGGCGGTGAAGCAACACCCTCGACAAACTGATCGATAAAGTTTGGTTCTCATGAATACCGTGCCTGGGTTCAAATCCTCCAGGCGCTGCTCGAGTGCCTTCCACGGCGTATGGTTTCTTTAAGCTCACCAATGCATAAGAGAATAAAATCTTGATATAAACGAGCTGGAAACATGAAGCAAATAACGAATAGCAAGTCAAACCGCCCGCCTTCTTTTATTCTCCCACTCATTTGTCGTTCATTACTCTGCCTTCTTCTCTTCTCAGTTTCTTTATCGCCTTTCTGTCTATCTCCCCTTCCAAAGAAAATAAAAGTTACTTCCTCTTTATGCATATATGAGACGAAAACACGCCTCACTTCCTTATTAATACTGTAAAGTTTTAAAAGACTTTGGAGCACATCAAAAACACAGAAACTAGTCTAAGTCCAACAAAGGATAACAAGCGAAATTAGAACAGTGTCAAGAACAAAGGCATCATAATTGCGTTTGGTAAGAATAATCTCCAACATTTTCACACGCGCGACGCCTCGCGGAATGTTGATGTGTTGTCCTGCTGTGCGCCACGGAAACTGGTGAAAAAAAGGTGGTGTTTTCCCCATCAAAATAGGTGCAGCTCAATGGAATAACACACACACACACACACACACACACACACACACACACACACACACACACACACACACACACACACACACACACTTTAGTAATTCTGGATATTTCTTACGACTGTCTTCTTTAGGGAGGTGCATCTTCCGTGAACTTTATTTTTTTTCTCTCTCTTCTTCTTATCTTCCCTTTTTTTTTTGCTGTTTCCCTTGGCTAGACATCCTCTTACATAAAACACACACACACACACACACACACACACACACACACACACACACACACATACACACATTATCATCTCGAGTCAGAATGAGAGTGACCTCCAACACAGTCCTTTAGAAGCGATACGACACAAGGTTGAGGTGCGCGTGTAGGATGGCAGGCCTTTCAAGTGCCAGTGATTCAAGCGAAAAGGAAAAAATATAATCTTGGAAATATTAAGGAATGAAAAAATAATCAAGGAAAGTGAAAAATGTTAAGAAAGTCTTCAATCCCGAGACTAAACACAAATGTAATGTTCTCTGGTAAACTCTGGAATTCCCTGCCTGCTTCTGTATACAACATTTCAGGGAACTGGCAATCAAGTGGGGCTTTTTTGTTATACTTTTTGTTGTCCTTGCCTACCTTCCCTTCATCCATAAAAGAAAAAAATCTTTCTTCACTTAAGGAAGAGAAAAAAAACAATATTGGTGTATGTTAAACTACACGTGAACTGCTTAGGTATATTCCGTTCATCCCACTCAAAGCTCCGCCATAGAACACCCGCCACGGTGAGCAAGATTGTCGTTATTTACTCGCACACGCGCATGTAAAAGGTTATAATAAACAAATCACTTAATAACACTAGCCGATCAAGTCAATCATGTGGTAGTGGCAGTTCCATTACAGTGACTGTCAGCAGCTGTCAGTCAGTCAGTCAGCGTCAGGCCGTGTGGGGATGAGGGGCGAGGGGCCGCAGACATTAGGGGAGGGAGTTGCCCATATAGCGGCTCCATGAGGGCGAGGGCTGTATGCAAACTGCCCCGTGTAAATACAAACCAACATCCGCATTCAGCTCATTCTCGAGGCGCAGCTGAGGGTCGAACGAGGAGGACTGGACTAAACATCCCTCCTCAAGCCACTGTTAGGCAGGGAACGCTTCCAACAACAAACGGCTTTTTCATCGCCATTTCCGTGAGCGCGGCCAGACTCCCCTGCAGAATTCCTCGTTCAGGAAAATTACCTTTGTTTATCTTGAAACATTATGTCGTTATGCAAAACGTTTTCATATATTACTTATTATACGAAACTTCATTTCGTGGATACTTTTTTTTTTACGTGGTGTGGGTGGATTCACTTTGCTGACTCTTTGGTAAACTCTATAAATATTTCATGATGGGCTCGGGTGATTTGCGTCCATTGTGGAAAAATCAGACTGTGGCAGTGGAAACAATTAGGCTTCCGGTAACGTTGCGAGTCTTGACACGAATTCAGTACGACATAAGAGAGAGAGAGAGAGAGAGAGAGAGAGAGAGATGGATGGAGCACTCACAGGTGTGGGGTCGTACACACGTAATGACCAGCCATCACCACTTCTCTCTCTCTCTCTCTCTCTCTCTCTCTCTCTCTCTCTCTCTCTCCCAAACTCACTGAAAAGCCAAACATTCTCGAGAAAAAACAACGTGCGGTAAGAAATAGAGACGCTGAGAAGGAATGTCCAATACTATGTATACTACAATGAGTTTCAACTTAAAGCCTCTCTCTCTCTCTCTCTCTCTCTCTCTCTCTCTCTCTCTCTCTCTCTCTCTCTCTCTCTCTCTTTTGATGGTAGGAATAGATAGGTTAGGAAATATAATACAATAGTTTTCTTTTCTTTTTCCTTCTTTCTTCACTTACATCGTGGTAGTCAGGCTGAGTTGTGTTTGGCTCTACAATAATATTTTCATCCCTTTTTTCCTCCTTCCTGCAGCGTGGGAAGCAGGATGAGTATTTCTCTCACGGCTCAGTCTGGGAAAGGGTTGTTACTCTAAATATACGTATATCAATTTAAGAAGATTTAGAGTGACACATCTATATACATTTTATACTATAACATGTTAATCTTTATTATCATCTATCATGTCATTTTCCAGCGCTTGTAATAATAGTGTTAGGTAGAGTGCCTGTAATGGCCACCTGGCCACCCTTTTGGCAAGCAGAACTTCTGAAATATTTTACTATCCCTTAACTTCGGATAGGTTAGTTTAGTTTAGTTTTTTTTTTTTTTTTTTGTTATGGCCTATAGCGCCTGTAGGTGTACTTGAAGAGTATGTACTGGAAGCGCTGTTCAGCTTCCATCCATTAGCGGCGCAGGCAGTTTTATTTATAGTGGTACCCATATTAGGGCCCATATCACCACACAAGTGCATTATTGGTGTAACCACCTAGAACCTGGGTATCATGGTGACATGTATAGGTAACTTTAAACTACTCGACAAATGGCAACGTTTTTAATGCTGTACATGGTGGGATTCGAACCTACACGTGGACGTCTGCCCGATCCCATGCTCACCACCTTATCCACTACGCCACCACCCTCTGGTTAGGTTAGGTTAGGTTAGGTCAAGCTGCCGGAATCTAGGCTGACAGTGCCAGTGGGTGAGACGAGCAGGGACTACTCACGGGTTTCCCAACCTGAACGTTGATTGTCTGTACTCATATATGTATACTAAGGACCAATACGGTGCCACCTAGAGTTTACTTTTTCTTCCCGACGACCTCATAAATCAGCAGAGAAAAAGAAAAGGATTGCGACCTCTAAAGAGTGTCACGAATAGGTGAATACCACTTTGGCTATAACATTTCTCTCTCTCTCTCTCTCTCTCTCTCTCTCTCTCTCTCTCTCTCTCTCTCTCTCTAACAAGCCGTATCTAATTCCTCGCGACATTGTGCCGTCCTTGCCTATCACGAACATCAGAGAGGAAAGAACTGCCTCGTCACAAAGACTGAGCCAGGCAGCCAGGCGTGGGGTCGCCTGCCGCTCACCGCTCGCCTCGGCACCGTCTCCAAGGCAGGACCATGGGAATTAAATTTGAGATTGTTTTCCATACTAGGCACGATTTGAGCAGACGAGCAGCCACACCAGAAGAATGTAAATGTAGAGTAGATAGACACAGAGAGACAAGCAGACAGTTGGCAAAGTACAAGGAGAATAGATTAGCACATGAAAATAAAAAATAAGCCGCAAAAAAACAAGGGGCCTTGGTCGCCCCCTGAATAAAACACACAAACCTATCATTCCCATCCATAAATATGTTCGATCTTGGTGATGGACAGAAAGACAGACAGGCAAATGAAAATGTGTGTGGAGAGTAGATAGATAGGGAAGTTTGATAGACGGACAACAGGAATTGAGTGAGGTGAGTAGGCAGGAAGTGAGTACTCATAATCAACAGTTTCATATATTTAGTTGATGTGTGCAGCTTAACAATTGAAGAAATGCTCGAATCATTAATGGGTTTGGTTAATCCACTATATTTTGTCCCATGAGCTTAAGTATAAGATTACGTGAGGGCTTGTTTGCTCCAAATAAGTCCAATCTAGAGCTTTCTGTCTCGTTTCAAGACCATCACTGGTGCACGGCAGCTTCTCTACGAGCAGTCTATACACCTTGATGGTTCGCTTCTTTGTATAAACCGTTGTTACTAGTCATCTCAAAGTTTGTAACACTTTCAATAGATCTTTTTTTATAATTCTGAGATGAAAAGTTACTCAACAATAAGAAAATAATAAGCTGTTTATTCATTTGCTTTATTACAATACCCACTCAAAAGGCTCCCACTCGAGTGACGTGAAGGTCATGCCAGGTGCCATCTTAATTCCACTATAGACCCTGAGTAACACTGGCATCAACACCATGACGGCACGAGATAATGACCAATCAAAAAGCAACTCTATATCCGGTTGCCTACTAATGATCATATGATATATGTGGTGGAGGAATGAGACTCGAGTACTTTATGAAATAGTTAAGTCACTGGAATCTTTACTGTCTATTATCGATGCCACTCAATCAATGGCTTTGATACCACTACCTCTTCAGTGGTATCGACGATATCGATTCCAACAGATCCGTATCGTACCCAACTCTACTATTAACCTCCACTTGTCTTCCACCTCTCTTCTTGTTCCTTTCTCCTCCGAGCAATCTCCAAACATTCAACGATGATCAACGACAAAACAATGAGAAAAATATATTCATGAAGGCCTATATCAAGAAATCTCGCTTCCCATGGCAAATGCTGGTGCTTTGCCATCAACAGCAATGCATAAACTAGATTATTCTTGCACTGGCGTGCCGGGACACTAGTATTTATCATTACAATGACATTGTAACATGAAAACTAGGGTTTGTATATTCAGATTCCGACATTTATGGCAATAGAGAGAGAGAGAGAGAGAGAGAGAGAGAGAGAGAGAGAGAATCTATAAGATTGGTTGCCCTCGATATGCTTTGGCAATGAAGCTTCATGAAAACTAATCAGCTAACAATTTAACTATCTGAACAAATAAATGAATCAAAAAGTGCAAAAGGAATAATAAAAGGTGCATATTCTGCTGAACGTCTCAAAAGACTGGTAAAATTATACACACCGTTAGTTGCAAAGTTCAAGATTGAAGGCGTAACGAGCGAGAATCAACATACCAGACTGGCGAGCACGGTGAGTGGTGAATCTAAGAACAGAAAGAAGCCTTGCGGTGGAAGTGTGCGGCGAGAAGCAGCGTAATAAGGCGTCGTCTGTTGCTGAGGTGGAAGCCTCTTTGGGTGGAGGGAGTGTGTTGTATCCCGTTCACCTTCTACTTCAACGATGAACTGTTTGCTAATTAAGTACAGCTGTCAAAAGGAAGTGTAATGCAGGATGTTATGAATGACTGTATAGTGACCGTTTTCGTGATTATGCCACCAAGCAACACTACCAGACTGGTCTTCTACAAACCGATAATGAAGAAGAGAATCTGTTTGTTTTCAGAAGAGGAAAGGCATAGAACTAAGCTTGCCGCCTTCCGCTTCCTCTCCATCTGGTCGGCACTTTGGGCTCTGCTTCATACTCACTCTCGAACTCCTTTCGGCATTTTGTTCTTCATAGCACAAAGATACTTTTCGTAGTCACCCCATCACTTGAAATTACGATCTGTGTATTTGTGTGTGTGTGTGTGTGTGTGTGTGTGTGTGTGTGTGTGTGTGTGTGTGTGTGTGTATGTATCTCCTTTAGCCCAGAAATTCCCGTAAAAAAGCCCACATGGTATAAAAAAAAAAAAGAGATCACAAGAAAAAGGAGAAAGACCAGGACGCGTTTTCATATTCATTCTGCTTACTTACTTTTTATTATGTGTGTGTGTGTGTGTGTGTGTGTGTGTGTGTGTGTGTGTGTGTGTGTGTGTGTGTGTGTGTGTGTGTTATAAGGCATACAATCGCACACGACTTTGATACAGGCATATTACTGACCACAACCACAACATACACGGCCCTAATAATCCTAGCAGATCGCACCAACTTACATGATTGAAGACTTAAGCTCCAGACACACCACAGGGATATAAATCATCAGGGAGCTAGTTTTAACACATTCTATGGCCACACGAGTACACAAGCATCTATACCTGACATTATAGTAACCAACGATACCATAACACAAGAAGAAGTGCCCTCATGACCCCCTTTGACACTGCTCCAATGATCATCACTATTCACTACACGCGCCATAACATAACGACACCCTCACCACCAACTCTAAATCCAAAACTTGTTACATGGGAGATATTCAGTCATGAAATACAAGGAAATAATGCCAACCTACAAACACACTGTGACTAAACAAGACTTAGACACAACACTGCAACAATGAATCAGTTCGATAACAAAAGCAATGGGAAAACACGTAGCTAAGTCGATGAAGTATTGGGGTACACCTTTGTAACGGTGATACCTCTAACAACAAAACAAAATGTATTAATACAATAAAATACAGTGACACAATAAAAAGGTTCCAGCATTGGGCATAAAACATCACAGAACACAGTAAGTACACTCAGAAAACCACAAACCACAAACATAACTTAAAATATCATAATCTGCAAAGCTCAACAAACACACCACTACCCACTCTCACGGAACATACACATATACATACATACATACATGATAATTGGGGAAGAAAGTGGTAGAAAAGTGGAAGAAGAAAGGTTTGGGGGTGGCTAACATAAATTGCCACATACAGTTACTTTCTCGACAATTGAATAGCAAGCATTATAATAAAAGACCATTCAGGCTCACTAATTCCCCCGCACTCTTCACTAACATGTCATATACAGACAAGAGAAATATTAGTAACAAATATACGAAAAGCAATGGAAGATACAAACAAACATAATGATGATGAACAAATAATAATAAGACGGTTCAGAAAACAGATCGGTTGTGACGCGGCGAAATATTCAAGACGCTGTTAATGCTAACGCTGTGTCGCGGAGTGAACGAGTCTTCGGTTTACGCACGACAGTGTTACGCAGACGCTCAGTTTGATCCCTAGCCGTGCCGCTGTGCGTGAAAGGCGTCGTACGCAGCCTCCTCCCACGTGGTGACGAAGGGGCGCCCATCGCTGCCATACACCCGGACGGAGGGTGAGGGCCAAACGCTCGGTTGGTCGGTGGTCGCGGCGAGCCTTGCCTCGCTCCTAATCCTCGCGGATACGGCCTTGCGGCGGGCCCTGCGCCGCCTCGTAGCGCTCGTCACGAAGGGAGGCTCGCCGCTCCCAGACACCCGAGTGTCGCGAGCCAGAGGTTCCTCGCTGTTTGTTGTCGACGTTGCCTCATTTTCTGCTGAGGCGCGAGATTCGACCTTCGCGGCAGCCTCGTTTTCTGCCGAGGCTTTCATCGCTGCGCGGTGGGCCCGACGGCGTGCCCTTCGTTTCTGGCAGGCGCTCATCCTGCTCTTGGTCGTTGCCGCTGCAACCTCATTTTCTGGTGAGGCGCTTGTCTCGCAGTGGACGGACGCAGTGTGGGGGAGGTAACTAATCTCGGGCGCGAACACGTCCAATCCTTTCTCTTCCGCTTCATCGACTTCCTCAGCCCAGGTCACGGCGACCCTGGGCTCCTGCTCCTCGTCCTTCTGCCGCTCCTCCCCCACATCCTCGGCAGCAGCCGCGGCGCTGCAAGCCTCCGCAAAGCCGTTTTCGTCGTCGGTGACGTTCCCTTCACTTATTTCAGTGACACGATTGTTTTGGAAATAAATGGAGGGAACGTCGTCGCTATCGGGCGTCAAGGAGGGCTCGGCCTCCTTGCGCTTGGCGCGCCGCTCGCGCTTATTTCGCCGGAACAGTTTGCGGAGCCACCCGAAGCAGCCGCCGCCGCCTCGGGTGTCTTCCTCCTCATCCATCACTCGTGATGTTTGGGGAGCCATGGCTCTGTTCCTTGCTTATCCTAAACAGGGTGTCGGAACATGGACACCTTCGGTACAAAAGATGTATTAAAATAAATCATGCAAGTATTCTTCTGATTGGCTGAGCGTCGCCTCGCAGCAAGCAGCTGATTGGCTCAGCCGCCTCACTCAGCTCCAAGCTGCCGTGATGCCTGCCTGTCACAAGATGACTATGGGTTCATTCAGCACTAGTGGAGGGGCACCATCCTCACTATAGCAGAGGTGAATCAGGCTTAACTCCATGCCAGGCAGGTTGGAGGGGTGAGGTGATTGGGGGAGTAGGGTGGTGGGGAGGGTGGAGGAGCTACAATGAAAGAATATAGAGAAGTGAATGAGGTGAGGCGTGAAAAAAAAAAAAAGTTATAAAGGTAGACGATCCGTATGGCCAGCTTCCGTGTCTTGACCCAAGAGTACCGGCACTGTTCCCCACCGTAAAGGCAATAGTTATCATTATAATCATATGCTATAAGCTGCTCATTGTATACACACAGGTCAGAGGGTTGGGTGGCGTAGTTGATTAAGGCGGCTCGTGTTCGAATCCTTGGCAAACCTAGTTGCCCAGTGGAAGATTTAGCGTTCTCCCGTTATCCCTAGCGGTGCCGTATGACCTAAGCTGTTGCGGCACCTAATGGAGTAATTTCCATTTTCCCGTCATTTGAAATCACAAGCTAACATAAAAAGTTTTTCTTTTTTTTTCAATATTATATATTACCATCTGGCACCTGAGGACAGTGACGCAGAGCCGCGGGCACCAACAGTGAGCTATTCCACATGTAGTTTAGAGAATCGAACAGCATTTCAGGCCACAGTGATGTCCTTCGTAAGAATACCATCTATCACTCCCTAGATAGCGAAGGAAGCTGTGTTAGTCCAAGAAAGTGTAGTCTTTAGTTATCGATGGAGGGAAGTGAAATGGCAACTCTCATCACTCAGTCACAAGTGTCCAACGAGTTAGTCAACTTGTTTAGTTGCAAAAGTCAGAGAGTATTTTGTCATTCATAGCACAGTAATATATATCGTCAGTAATACTACCTATCAGTCCTCAAATAAGGAAGCAAGTTTTGTTAGTCCAAGAAAGTGAAGTCTTAAATCGTGGGCAAAATGAGAACAGGACAAAATTGCGTCTCATCTCCTTCATCAGTGAGTGAATTTCTATGTCCTAATTTTAGACATGGCCATCATTTTGTTATTCATTGCCAGAACAGTGACGCGTCTCACAAGTGTACCTCCTATAATGGTCCCCAGATGACGATGATCGTTTCTCGAGATAAGTCATCCATTGGCGGAGGAAGGCAAGGTGAACTGGCCGCGTCTCGTCTCCTGCACGTCGGTCAGTTAGTAGCGAGAGATTTTCGATATTGAAACTTTAAAGATGAAGCTGCCTTTAGTTATTAATAGCACAGTAACGTTCCTCGCGAGTAAATCATGACTATAACCTGCAGACAATGAGGAAGACTGTAGTATTCCAAGAAAGTGCAATCTTTAGTCACCGCCAGAGGGAGGAGACGGACATTGTAGGTGCGTCATATCTCCCACTCATTGCTTAGGGCAAAAGTGAGCCACTTTTCTATTTATAGTTTACAAAATTGAACAGTATTTTTTCCGTATTATAATGGTATTCTTCGTATGTATGTTATCCACTAAGATGACTTGACAACGAAGGATGTTGGTCTATTCTAAGATTAATGCGTAATATATAGCCGGAGAGAGGCGAGTCGAGCAGCGGTCTCGTCTCTCTCACAGTTCTTAGTTCCTACAGAAAGAACAGTAAAGTGTGTTCCAAGTTATACTCCTGTTATAGTTTCAAGAGTACTGGAAGTGTTGTGCTCCTCATCGCGTGATAATATTATCGTCTCAAAATGGAAAGTAAATGAAGTAAGTGAAGTAAATGTAAAAGATGGTTTCAACTTAACTTTTTTTTCTCAGTTAATGGCAAGAAATCACACCGCAGCAAACTCCCTTCTCTTCCACAGAAATTTTTGGACATTAGTGTACGCAGAAATAAAGCAAAACAAGCTCTAGAAAAAGAAATCAGTGTCAAGGTTTAAAAACAATATTAAAAGGACAAACAGATCTTTCTCACACAAGAGATTAACAGACAGGACCCTTGCTTCATTCCTGCTCATCACCAGCGGTAAGTGTCTGCTGCTGTTGCTCCTCCTCCTTGATGTTACTCTCTTTCCATGAATTCAGATTGTTTTCTTATGAGGTGAATGATAATGTGTTAGGGTGCCTAACGGAGTAGAGATAGACTTGCAATATTACCATGCCAAGACTGTTTGATTATGTGGTGAGCTATTATGTGGTGACAAGGTTAAGTGAGCTTTCCAGGTTATTTCTATATTGTCTTAAATATTTATGATAATAAAATATCTTCTGAGCTATGATAATCAGGTTGTGTTCCCAGATTAACATTCTTAGTATAATTGTCAACAAAGTGATTCCTTGACTGCTCTCCTCTTCAATACGTCTTAATGGTTTTAAGTAGCGACACGGAAATTCAATAAGGCATTTTATTTCCTTTGAGTCTGGTTGTGTTTCCTGAACTACAATCGAAATTTAGTGTAATGTTCCACGAAACGCTATCTCTGGTGCTCTTTCAATTAACTTGACGTATTTTTCCAGCTGAATTTTAGGTTTTGAGACAATTCCAATATCAAGACATTTTTCTAAGCTTTGTTGTGTTTCTAGCATGTATCATCATTATATCAAGAAAATGCAGAGACAAACAAAACCTCTCTTATTCTTTGTACCAGTCATGCCATTGAACTATATCAATGATTAAATCAATAATATCAAAGGATAAAGGTATTAGGATGATTAGTAGTTAAAAGGTAATTGATAGTGGAGGAGGGAGAGAAGGAGATCATGGAGAATGGGATGGTGAATGAGATGGAGGAAAGGTGGGAGGAGGAAGAATAGGATGTGATGGAGGGAAGAGTAGAGAAATATTGAAAGAGGTAATGGCAAAACTGGTCATTGAAGAGGTAGCTGGAGGAGTTCGAGAAGTGAGAGGAGGAGGGGTAGTGGAAGAGAGGGAAGAGAAAGAGATGGACAGGTTGTGATGGAGGTGACGCAGATAAAAGGGAATGGAAGAGACGCACTGTTCATGATGCAGGACTGAGTATAGACCACAGGAGGGGCATGCGCAGTGAGCGGAACCTTTTGAGTACATTAATCTGTTAGAGAAAAACGACAGCCTTCATCAGGTAGGAGGTGACATACGTTGTTAGCGAATATATGGATCAGCAGCGACAGAAGTATTACTCTATTTATGAATCACTTACAGCACCTACGTAAAGCTTTATTGCCACATTAAACTAGACAATGTAAAGCAGATTATGGAACGCTTCATTATCACCACATTAAGCAGATCACGTAAGCTTCCAGCGTGGCCAGTGTTCGGCGCTTAGAGTGTGAGAGGATTTGGGCAGCACGACTCCCCGGCTGAGTTGAATGACGGCTGCTCTGATCCTGTTGTCATCCGCCGCTGTGGAAAGTGTTATAGTGTATAATTCATTTTCCTTTTATTACTGTTATTATTATTATTATTATTATTATTATTATTATTATTATTATTATTATTATTATTATTATTATTATTATTATTATTATTATTATTATTATCAATGTTATTATTATTGCTTTCTTTATTATTTTTGTTATTATTATCATCGTTATTGTAACTGTTGCTATTATTATTCATTATACGCTTCTCTTCTGTCTTTTGTTGGGCGAGCCTGCTCGCGAACCCCGCTCTGGTTGAGTCAGTATCAAGGAAGCTGAAAACATGATAAATATGAACTCTTCACTAACCCGTTAAGTGTTACATTACTTTACATACAGGGTACCCTGAGAAGTTACAATTTTTTTTTTTTTCTTAGCCCAAACAACTCAAAATCAACCAAGACACAATGAAAACATTTAAAAGGATCATTTTAAATCCCCGCACCAGGCTGGACTGGACATTCCCCACCCCCGCCGTTCCCACATCTGCTCTCTTCGCTTCTGATGCGCTTCATACTCTGTCCTCCACCACATCTTACATGCAACCATTAGTTCATTCCTTAAAACTATTTACAGAAACTAAATCAACTCATTTTCAAAATAAAATCGATGCTACTTTGTTATGTGGTCTGTGTCATAAAGCTCCTTTGGTATGCGGTCTGCGCTTCATCTTGTGATCTACAGCAAGAAGAAAAGATACTTTTTTTTTTATTCTCAAGAGATAAGGAAAACACTTGTCTTGGTTTCGAGAGACTGTCTGGTTAGAGAATCTGAAACATGAGTGGGATCTCTGATGGAGTGTCAAAGCTCCTGTCCCGACTCAATAAGTCATGGTGTATAGGTATCACTACGCCCGCCAGGTTATCGTGGAATCGCATCGTTATCGCAGAAACTGAAATCGTTATCGTGGAAAATTGCATCGGTATCTATTTCGATTTACGTATTTCAAGTCTTTTACTGTTCATGCTTTTTAAAATCGTATCAGCGTGTGGAACTCTTCAAAACAGGACTCCACGCAGAGTCTACTTGCCATGATTATAAAGACAGCTCTGGCAGCAGAATACCCAAAATTCCAGCTCCTTCTAGAGAAACATGTCAGACATTCCCAGGAAACTAACTAATGCCCATGCAAGACAAATAATTAGCGCAGAAACCGTATATTTGTAAAACATCATGTGACGTGAGAAACCACTGGGAGTACTCAACGCCAGCACGGCATGTGACTTGAAAAACACTTGGTGGGCTAAGTTACTGTAGATCTTTGATAGAGCTGCCCTCTGTTGGCCCTTTCCTGAAATTGGTTGTTGAAGGGTAACTCAAACATTCATATTTCCAAATTTTCTCAAAGCCCACACTTACTCAGTCTACGTAGAGAAAGTTAGCTTGGCGCTGAGTGCGATCTCTCCGCACCTCTCGTGCCTACTACTCGTGTCCTTAGGACTTTTTGACATTAAGAGTGATAGTCCGGAGTGTTGTGTTTGCCTCTTGCTGTGATATATTGCTAACGGTACTGCCACCATCAGAAAAAAAAACGTGCGTGCGCATGAGCGTATGAACATTTACCGGAAAGCACAATGACACATTTTATTAAAAAAAAAAGTGAGGAATGCTGAAATTTCCGTACCGTATTGCTCTCCTATGAGCGTAATGGCAAGACTGTCACGTGTATACAAAGACTGCCACGTGTAGGTTTAATCATAATGGTTTCTTTTGCAACTTTTCTTATTCTTATGTTTTTATGCCCAATATTCTTGAAAATGAACATGTATATCATTTTTTTTATACATTTGTGTATTTATATCAGCGTAGAGACAGTTGATGCGTGGTGCTGCTGGCTCGTTACTGGGAAATCCGCTTACGAAGTCAGGGATTGCTTAGATATGTTAGGCCAGACAAGTAAAGAGACACTCATGTAACGAAAGCTGGGTGTGTATTACGCACGCGCATGTTGCTGTGATGTGAAAATCTCTCTCTCTCTCTCTCTCTCTCTCTCTCTCTCTCTCTCTCTCTCTCTCTCTCTCTCTCTCTCTCTCTCTCTCTCTCTCTCTCAATGAAGTGAGGATTCCCCCTTAGCCGCCTGTCCTTATCGCAGTGCAGTTGACGACTTCTATTTCCCTTCACCATTACACTCCTTTCTAAGTCCTCCCAAGGCGTGATGCCAGGCCACCTCACGCTCCTCCTTACTCTTGCCCTGGATGTGAGGGTGATCCGTTTCCTGGAATATTTTGAATGTGTGTTGGCAAGGAGCCGAGTGGAGCTTTGTTGTGGGCGAGTCAGTGTGGCGTAAGTGTGGCAGTCTGCTGAGGGACGCCTGCTATGTTTGTTTGTCTCTACGTCTGCTTATTCTTGTGATTTAGGACCTGTGTTTTTAAACCATTTTAGCTTCTTGTATTGAATGATTTTGATACACTGTAGTGGAAGTTATTAGAGTTTTCAATGTGTCTTTTTGTATATATATATATATATATATATATATATATATATATATATATATATATATATATATATATATATATATATATATATATATTTGTAGAGAAAGTTTGAGAAGGATTTTATACCATTAACAAGATAAGGTAATATTCATTTGAGGAATGGCAAGTTTATATGAGACAGCAAAGCCAGTTGATCTCTGGGCGCCATTTGACAGTGTTACCCGTGAGAAAATTAAAGAGATTCTGAATATGTCACGTGTTACTTTAGTGGATTCTGTGACTTGGAGGCTGTCTGTATGTTATCCCTCATTTGTTCGCCTTGACTTTCATTGCTCGTATTTCTGAAAGAAAGGTTTGTAGTGGTCAGAAGATTACTGGCTAGAGTCTTCACTATTTAAATTCCCACATAAGTTTCTGAAGCTGTGCAAAATCACCAAATAGTAAGAAGAATGAATATGAAAACATGTCATGGTACTAAAGAGGTTAAGATCATTGTGTGCTTTAGGACTGACTGTTTTTGTTTTGTATATTTAGCAACTCCTCAGTCCTTCCCAGCGTGGTTTATAGAACTAGACTATCTTTTTCATATTACTTGTACGAAAATGTAAAAAATCCAAACAATTTATCCTCTTTTTCACTAGGGTGCAATCATGTCCATATATGAGACACTTAAAACATTTGAAACTTGCGAGAAACAAGGAAACATTGATCGATTTGCTTAATATTACAGAGGAGTGCAGTCTCTTCCACTAAATTGCTAATACATTCACCAGATTTGTTCACGGAAAGGATAATTTTGACTCAAGCTTTATGTATTGATCTTCGGCTCTTGTTCGGTGATACTTATAGCTGTCTGGGCTGTTTTGGGGAGTCCTGGGCTGTCTGGGTCGCCTCTTGCTGTACACTCCCTTGCTTGCTGTCCTCTTACAAGTGATGTGTTGCTTCCTGTGGCTTCCTCTCGGCTTATTCTGTGCAGGGAGCGTGTTTATCTCTCACTCTTAGACGTGACTTGTGTAAAATCTCCTCCATTCTCTGCATATTTTTCCCCGTCCTTGCTCTTCATCATAATTATATTTCGTCACTCGTACTTCTCCTCCCCTTCCTCCTCCTCGCCCCTTTTTCCTCCCTTGTCTTCTACTAGCATCCCTTCCTCCATCCTTCCTCCTCCTCCTCCTCCTCCTCCTCCTCCTCCTCCTCCTCCTCCTCCTCCTCCTCCTCCTTCTCTTCCTCCTCTTCCTCCTCATCTTTTCCACTACATTTTTCATTCAAATTTTTCCTACCCTTTCCTTATTTTTGTGTCAGAGGAAGACTTCTCACCAGCCAGGCCCTTCATCTCTCTCTCTCTCTCTCTCTCTCTCTCTCTCTCTCTCTCTCTCTCTCTCTCTCTCTCTCTCTCTCTCTCTCTCTCTCTCTCTCTCTGTCCTCTGTTTTCGTCGCTAGCCCGAGTTTTCGTCGCCAACACCTCGCCAGGAAGACGTTAATTAATTCCAGGTAAATCACAATTAATAGGTGATTAGCGGCGAGGTCACCTGTCCGCCCCACCTGCCGCGCTCTGGTAGCTTCTTCAAATATACTTTTCGAGATCACTTTCTTTGAGATGGATTTTAATTTTTCAGGGTGGATTTTTTTTTCTTTTTTTCTTTTTTTCTTTTTAGGTAGGAGTCGTCTCGTTATGAGTTGTGTTTTGGGAATATGTGGTGAGTAGATAGGTGGGTAGATAGGCAGGTGCATGGATTGGTACTCGTAGGTAAACAGTAGTATGAGTTGGGTGTTGTTTAGGTTGTATTTGTTATCTGAAAAGAAAAAGTATGTATTGTTTAGAGCAAGGGTCGGCAAACTTTTCAGTGCTAGGGCCACATTAAAAAAAATCGCAATCTTATAGGGCCGCACACTATATTAACCCAAAATCATTAATATTTGAGATACAGAATTAAAGGCTTCTAAAGGAAAAGACATTCTCACACGTATGTGCACACTTGCCGGAAGAAAATGAAATGCTCACAATACTATTTGGCGTTGTTTATTAATTTGCTTTTTCAAATTTACGAACATTTGTTGGACCGCATGAATTCCTTTGGCGAGCCGTAGTTTGTCCACACCTGGTTTAGAGTATCTGTTTCAGAATTTGATGGGTACATAGATTATTTGAATTGATGGGTTGGTGATAGTAGTTACATTTATCATTTGTAAAGTTGAATTGTCTCTATTCTATCCACCTCGTCTTTTTTTTTCTAACTTTACCTTCATTTACTTTGCAGTCACTCACACTCTTTGCTTTCCCCATTAACTTTTTTTCTTTCCTCTTCGCTCCTTTCCTCTCTCCATGTTCATCATCAAACAGAGTATTAGGGGCCAAAGTGTCTGTTGCTGTTTGTATGCCACTGTATTTCTTTATATTCCGTTGTATTTACACATTCCCGTCAATCGCATTCACACAAACCTTGGTCACTCATTCACTCGATCAGCATTTTTAAACTTGTGCCTTTATGGATGTTTTTCTTAATTTCATTTGGTATTATATAAATCTTCTTAAACTGTCATTAGAATTACGAAAACTTCTGCATTTTATAAATTCGTGCCTTTGTGAATGTTTCCTTTCTTTGATTTGCTATTGTAGAAATCTAATTAAAACTATCATTAAAATTACGAAAACACCTTGAAAAAACTGATAACACCCCCTTGAAAACCACGATAAATTTTACTTGAGCACAATGTTCTTATGGATGTTTTGTTTCTTATTAGTAATTCAATTCTCCTTAAACTATTACTAAATTCATGAAAACTTCTTTGAAAATCCTGAGAACACCCACATTGAAAATCGTTATTATTCCTAACAGACCACAGTGTTCTTATCATTTATTTTTACTGTTAACTCGTTTAATACTAGAACGCATTTATATCTTGAGTTTTGTGTGTGATTAGACCATTTTATTGACATTAGGAAGGGTCTATGGAGGTCAGAAGATTAATGGTCACAGTCTTCACTATTTTAATCCCTACATAAGTTTCTGAAGCTCTGTAAAATCACCAAACAGTAAGCGGAATGAATATGGAAATGCGTCATGGTTCTGAAGGCAGATTTCTTGTTATACTGTCACTGTCATGATGAAAACCCTTGAAAATCCCAACAACTTCTACTACAGCACGAAGATTACTACTCGTGATTCTCTTATGAATGGAGTTTCTTGCTAATAATACAGAATTCTTCTTAAACTATCTCTCAAAAACCCAAATAGATTATACTGGAGCACAAAGTTTACTACTTGTGTCTTTTATCATTGTTTTCCATATTAATAAACAAAAATTCATCTTAACCTCTTCAGTACTGGAACGCATTTTTATCATGAATTTTTAGTGTGATTAGACGATTTCATTTACATTAGGAAGGGTCTATGGAGATCAGAAGATTAATGGATAGAGTCTTCACTATTTTAACCACATATAAGTTTCTGAAGCTGCATAAAATCACTATATAGTTAGCACAAAAATATGACGGTATTGAAGGTGTTAAACTATCACTTAAATAATGAAAACTCAGACAGCTTCTAGTAGTGTCTGTTAAAAGTAGTAGAGATAAAAATAACCTATAGAGCTGAGCATACAGACCTCACTCTCCCGCTCTGACGCCTTCCTTCTCACTGCAACCATCGCCAACAAGTCTGTCTGCCCTCCTGAGTCTTGCTGCCTCTCCTTTAGCCTCTCAACTCCCACATCGACCTTTCCACGAGACTGACGCCAACTACTCAGTGTGTGTGTGTGTGTTTCACTGTTTGATCTGCTGCAGTCTCTGACGAGACAGCCAGACGTTACCCTACGGAACGAGCTTAGAGCTCATTATTTCCGATCTTCGGATAGGCCTGAGTGTGTGTGTGTGTGTGTGTGTGTGTGTGTGTGTGTGTGTGTGTGTGTGTGTGTGTGTGTGTGTGTGTGTGTGTGTGTGTGTGTGTGTGTGTGTGTGTTGGGATCCTAATGCACGTTGGACTGGAGAGAGAGAGAGAGAGAGAGAGAGAGAGAGAGAGAGAGAGAGAGAGAGAGAGAGAGAGAGAGAGAGAGAGAGAGAGAGAGAGAGAGAGAGAGAGAGAGAGAGAGAGAGAGAGAGAGAGAGAGAGAGAGAGAGAGAGAGAGAGAGAGAGAGAGAGAGAGAGAGAGAGAGAGAGAGAGAAAGAGAGAGAAATCAGCCCTAAACATCCTAAATAAATAAAAAAACTAAAACAAAGAAATATGAAAAAAAAAATGATTCAGAATATAACTAGGTAAAACACAGCAAAATTTAAAAAAAATGCAATACATACTTACATTAGCTCAGTTAAAGGGACAACATGCAAGGAAGGCGGCAAGACACAATTTAACCATCAATACTGCGACGCATTTTTACCTTGATTTTTGGGTATGATTAGACGATTTTATTTGCATTAGGAAGGGTCTATGGAGGTCAGAAAATAAATGGCCAGAGTCTTTACTGTTTTATCGCAACATAAGTTACTGAAGCTGTAAAAAAAATCGCTAAATAGTAACCAGAATGAACATGAAAACGCGGCATAGTACTGAAAATATTAAACGTTTGATGGTAATGCAATGAAGGGAGACGATGCTGGGAGGATGAATTTGTAATGGCAATAATAGCAATAATAAGGCAGTGCACGCGCGTTTCCTCATCTGCTTCTCCAACGGCGAAGTTAAACAAGTTCAGAATCAATTCCAAAACTTTGCATGTGTTCTGATGCTTCCTCCACCTTGCCCAGGGACCGAGACAGACAGACAGACAGAGAGAGAGAGAGAGAGAGAGAGAGAGAGAGAGAGAGAGAGAGAGAGAGAGAGAGAGAGAGCCCAGACAGGACAGACAGACAGACAGACAGACAGAGAGAGAGAGAGAGAGAGAGAGAGAGAGAGAGAGAGAGAGAGAGAGATACTGATACTGATACATTTATTGGGCCTTTATGGGTACATTAAAATCAGTACGGTACAAAATGTGAGAATTCCCTCGGTCTGTTGAGCATAAGCTCTTTTACAGACCTATTAGAAATTTATGTTAGGCCGACGCGGTTAGTTGTGGAGGCCTAATTACTATACATATATTTACAAACAAGTAAATTACTAAGATTTCCTAACTAAATTACACTACTACAACCAAATATACATCTACATAACACATATGTAATAAATGCAGTAATAAATACAGTAGTGGATGATAATGACAAATAGATTAATAGTAATAGAAACAATAGATAATGATAATAAATGATAAATAATAGTAAAGAGAAATAAATACAATAACAGAGCAATGAAATATTAAAATAATAATATAATAAATATAATAATAATAATAATAATAGTAAACGTACTATAATAATAAAACAATTTACAATAAAACATTAATAATAATAATACATTAATAATTAATAAAATACTAATAATAATGAAGATTATACAAATAATAACAATCACATATTACAATAATAATAATAAAAATATAATACTATAATGATAATAATACTATAATAATAATAATAATAATAATAATAATAATAATAATAATAATAATAATAATAATAATAATAATAATAATAATAATAAAAATAATAATAATAATAATAATGATAATAATGTTAGACATGAAGTGGAATGTGTCGTCTGACTGTCGTGAATATAGTGACTTGTGAACAAAGATGTTAGTCTGGAGAGATATTATGTCGCTTAGTTTTAGTAATCTAAGGTCATTAAATAATGGGCCAGTATGGGCTGAACGATGACTAAATGACATGACTCGCAGTAGCTTCTTTTGTGCGACAAAAATATTGTCCATGATGGTACTGCCTGCTCCCCAAATGGCACAACAATACAAAAATTTGTGTACGCTAATGATATATATATTTGTCTTAAACAATGAAGAGAAAGATTATTTCTTATCTTGTATATAATTCCAGTTAGTTTATTAGTTTTAACAATAAGCTCACTAATTTGTGATCTCCATTTTAGCTTTTGATCTATCATTATGCCCAGAAATCTACATTCTGACACTTGGTTTAATAACTTGTTGTTAATATAAACATTAATATTGACTGTATTCGTCATGAGTGGGGAGGATAACATGCAATGAGTTTTAGAAATATTTAAGGTAAGTTTATTGCTGTGAATCCAGTTTGCAACTTTCACTAGTTCAGCATTAAGAGTATTGGTGATGATGTTTAAATTCTCCCCCTTGAATGTAAATAGTGGTGTCGTCGGCAAAAAGAATGAAATTAAGTTTGTCAGAGATCCGTGTTATGTCATTTACGTACAATAAAAAGAGAATTGGGCCTAAAATTGATCCTTGAGGAACACCACAGCTAATGGGAACATATGATGATTTGCCGTTATTGTACACTGTGTATTGTTTTCTGGAAGATAGATAACTTTGAAACCAAGCATGTGGTAACCCCCGAATGCCGTACGTTTTTAACTTTACTAAGAGGATTTCATGGGATATTGTATCAAAGGCCTTTGAAAAGTCACAAAAAACTGATATTTGCTGTAACTTGTTGTCTATTGCATTGTGAATATTTTGACAAAGTTTGTGTAGGGTAAGTTCAGGAGAAGAATTAGGGCGAAATCCGAATTGTGATTCAGATAGGATTGAGTACTTACCTGTTACATACAATTTTTTCAAAGATCTTACTGATACTAGGGAGAATTGATATTGGCCTGTAGTTAGTGTGTATGTTTCTCTCACCTTTTTTTGTGAACTGGTATAACTCTGGCTATTTGTAAATATTTAGGGAAACACCCTTCAGCGAACGAACGAAGAGAGAGAGAGCACAACAGTGAAAGTCTTATGGAGCATATTACATTTTTCCTACTTGACGAGGTAGCTTTCTCTCTCTCTCTCTCTCTCTCTCTCTCTCTCTCTCTCTCTCTCTCTCTCTCTCTCTCTCTCTCTCTCTCTCTCTCTCTCTCTCTCTCTCCTCTCTCTCCTCCTCATCCTCCTCCTCCACCTTCTTCCTCTTCTTCTTCTTCTTCTTCTTCTTCTTCTTCTTCTTCTTCTTCTTCTTCTTCTTCTTCTTCTTCTTCACTTTTAGTCACAATGTACTTGAGAGAGAGAGAGAGAGAGAGAGAGAGAGAGAGAGAGAGAGAGAGAGAGAGAGAGAGAGAAAGAGAGAGAGGTTCCCCTTCCCATTTTCCATAATCGCACATGGAGATGATCGCCGCCCTAAGAAGTGGAGAGGAAATCACCCTATTTTTCTCTGGACGCGGTCAGCTCTTTCCAGGGTGACGGAGAGAGAGAGAGAGAGAGAGAGAGAGAGAGAGAGAGAGAGAGAGAGAGAGAGAGAGAGAGAGAGAGAGAGAGAGAGAGAGAGAGAGAGAGAGAGAGAGAGAGAGAGAGAGAGAGAGAGAGAGAGAGAGAGAGAGAGAGAGAGAGAGAGAGAGAGAGAGAGAGAGAGTGTGTGTTTTTTCATTGTTTTCCTTTCCTTATTCGTAATTTATAAATTCTCTCTCTCTCTCTCTCTCTCTCTCTCTCTCTCTCTCTCTCTCTCTCTCTCACACACACACACACACACACACACACACACACACACACACACACACACACACACACACACACGTTAATTACTTTTTCATGCCCAGCTAATTGATCTGTCAGAGAGAGAGAGAGAGAGAGAGAGAGAGAGAGAGAGAGAGAGAGAGAGAGAGAGAATGAATAAATGTATGCAAAATTATCATGAAAAATATGAACAACAAAGTTAACAAATATACGTTAAGAGAAACATAGCACAATTGAACGAACAGTTAGTGTTAAGCTTTACACTCTCTCTCTCTCTCTCTCTCTCTCTCTCTCTCTCTCTCTCTCTCTCTCTCTCTCTCTCTCTCGAACAACTCCACTGTGAACTTAAGTAAAGATGAAGAAGGAGGAGAGAGAGAGAGAGAGAGAGAGAGAGAGAGAGAGAGAGAGAGAGAGGGGGTAAGGGAGATGCTTCCCCTCCTCTTCCTCTTCCTCCTCCTCATCCTCCTCCTCCTCCTCCTCCTCCTTTTCTATAGCAAGACCCGCACATCTTCTTCCCCAAGGCGACAGTAGTGTTGTCCCGCCGCCGCCCTGAGGGGAAAAAATAGACACCACTTTACTTTTCTGGCCTAGCGCGCTGTCCTAGTCTGGGCGCAGCTGAAACTTACTGGTGGTGGGATTAAGAAAAGTACCACTCCTTCACAAAGTTCCTCAGCCAAGCCTCAAGGTCTTAATGAAATGTTCGAAGTGCTGCTGGTGTCTATGTGTGTGCTTAATACAGTGCCTTCCTTCCTTCCTTTCTTTTAGTTTTTTTCTATTATTTTTTTCTTTTATGTGAACTTTTTCAATGTTAAGCCTCAAGATCTCACTCTAGTCTAGGTTAATGAAATGTTCTAAGCGGTGATGGTGCTAAGTGCGTCCTAATTTGAGTCCTTTCCTTCCTTTTTTCTATTTTTTCCTTCTCATTTTTTTTTTTTCATTGTCTTTCACGTGAACTTCAGTCTCTCAGCGAGGCCTCAATGTCTCACTCCTAGTTAATGAAATGCTCCAAGGGGTGATGGTGCTTGTGATGTGTTTAGAAGAGTACATGTTCTCTTTAGACTGTCCCTTCGTTCTCCTTACAAGTTTCTCATCGCCTCTCACGTTAACCCTCATTTCCCTCAGCCACGGCGTCTTAACGAAATGCTCAAAGTGGTGATGGTGTTAAGGATGTGCTAAAAAGAGAGCATGTTGTCATTAGATTGTTTTTTTTTCATTCTTTTTCCTTTCTTTCTCCCTCTGTTCCTTCCTTCCTTCCTTGCTTCCTAACTTCCTAACTTCCAGCTTCTTATCGCTTCTCGCGTCAACCTCTGTCAGTAATTTTACACACGGTTCACGAAGGTATTAAAACTTATGTGCGTGTGAAAATAGTGGCGGTAATTAACTCACCTGCGTGGTGTTGATGTACGAGTAGCTACGTTGCGTTTTGACGCGTTCACTCCTTCAAATGTTAAGAGAGACTGGGACTTGAAACCGGAGGCTGGAAAAAAGTAAAAAAAAAAAAAAAATAGATATAATGAAGAGGACGCGCTGGAGAAGACGACGAGTTGAAAAGAGTTGCACTGGAAGGCAAGCAAACATTAAATGAGCAGTTTGGTATGGCATTTCATGAAGAGTTTTGGACCCGGAAAGTTTCTGAACGAAGGTAAAAAGGAAGAAGAGAATAGCGCGCAGGAGGGAGCCAGGAAGGAAGGAAGTCCAGGAGGAGAAATAGCGGAGTGTGTAGAAATGGTGGATATTGAAGTGTCCGTTTCTTTCTGTCTCTCTTTAATTAAGTGTGTATGAGAGTCTTCAAAGTTCGTGTTCAGGAGTAGAATGAAACAGGAAAGTGTTAACCTGGAGTCTGAAACAATTAGGTGTTAGCAAAAGTTTTTTTTTCGCACTTGTTGAGAAGGAAAGTGTTGTGTCGTCATGATGTTTACTCGCTGTTTGAAGGTAAAAATATTTGTTGGTATTATAGACGGTGACGTTCCTCCTGCATCAGTGTACCTTTAAAATACACGATGAAAGAAGACACGTAAGTAAGGACTGAATGGAAAGTTTTGAAAATATATCCATAAATTCATAAATTTCAGAATATAAGCAGGAAAGAATTAAGAGAAAGAAAGTAGAAAATCTAATCATAGATTTTAAAATAGCTTAAAAACACACAATAATAAATAGATGAAAACTGGAACACTTAACCATAAATACTCGAATAACTTAACATACACGTAAACAAAAATATATGAAAACTAAAAAAAGAAAAATAATAATAAAATGAAAGCAAATAACAAGAAAATAAATCAGATTACCCACTACATTACAAAATCATCAACTTTACCATATCTATTGACTTCTACTTTGTCTTCCACCTAGAAAAAGACTGCCATCTCAAAACACCACCACCTGAAACACTGACACCCACTTTTAACCAATTGAGTACCATGACTCGTTTTCACATTCATTCTGATTACTATTTGATGATTCTAGACAACTTCAGAATTTTATGTGGAGGATTAAAAATGTATAGACTGTGGCCATTAATCTTCTGACCTCCATAGGTCCTTCGTAATGTCAATAAAAGACTAATCGTATGCAAATATCAAAGTAAAAAAGGTTTCCTAGTATTGAAAAGGTTAAACACGTAACTTGCTTCACTCACCCAGTTACTCATCAGTTAGTCACCAGTCACTCACCAGCCACTAGTCATTTAATCAGTTAGTGACCAGTCAGTCAGTCAGTCACTCAGTCTCATCACCCTGTCTCTTTACGTGGGGCGAAATAACACGACTTGCCTGCTCTCATTACTGCTCTGATGCTGTTCTCATTGAGGTGGCCTTAAATCACTAGTAAGTTCCTCCCCCTGCGTGTCTGGGTGTGTGTGTGTGTGTGTGTGTGTGTGTGTGTGTGTGTGTGTGTGTGTGTGTGTGTGTGTGTGTGTGTGTGTGTGTGTGTGTACCTGCGCGCGAATGATCGGAAAACAGTTTGTGGGAGA